>NW_019416372.1:333589-395930 GCF_000390285.2 Anoplophora glabripennis | reverse complement strand
TTTTTTTTAAAGAAGCGTCTTTCCAAGAAGTTTTAAAACCTATTTTAAAAAATTTGATTAGGTTGAATATTCACAAAGTTATTCTAATTGTTTACAAGTACAAAAATTCGACTAATGTTTAAATAAGCGCCAGAGCTCTCCTAATTGACGGATTCGAACTTTTCAAAAAGCATTTGAAAGCTTGAGAGCCCTTCTATATGTGATTAAATTTTCAAGTATCTAAGGGCCTTGGTTTTTGCTGTGCAAAATTTTGAAAATTCGCATTTTATTTTTCAAAATCTGGATTGCAAAATTATTATGCAAAATCTATCTAACCGATTTTGATGAAATTTGGTGTGATGATTCTACATAACATGAAGTTTTCTTGAGCCAAGTATAAAGGTTCTGTACCCAATTTAAAGACCCCAAAAAAATTCCTTAAAAAGTAATGTTTTTAAACCGCAATTTTGGCGATTTTTTCGATTTTTACAATAATAATCGTGATTCATTCGATTTGTAACTAGTCATGTTTTGTAAAAAATTTAATTACAAACATTTTTTCCTCTTCCAATTTTGCCTAAAATCAACTCTTGAAAAGATACATAATTAAATAGGAAGAAAAATATGACATTTTTCGAATTTTTTTAACATATTGTGCCGCCAAAAGTTAAGCCAGGTTTTTTTTTAGTGATATTTGGAAGCCAAAAAGTCAAAAATCTCAGTGGATATCGATTCACCCAAATATGGACTTTTTGAAACAGATACCGTCTGGACCGAACGATTTTACGACGACGACATTTTGATTGACTCCAGTCGCAACAGAATTTACTTTTTCAGTGATTCCACCGTTTTATTACTTTAAATCAGGCCCACGCCACGTGACCAAGCAAGTCCAGCAACCTTTTTATAAACTACAATGAAGTTTCTGCTAGCGTTAGTGTTTCGGCCAACGAAATTCGCGTAATAAGACCGGAAGAACGTAATATAACCAGTATGCAGATTCTTTATCTCTTCGGATATATATGTACAAAAAAAAAACAACGATTCCGAGATACACTTACGCACGGCGTCGCCCCGTTTCCCAGAAACAATAACAATTATTGCGACAACAGGAAATATTACGAATAGTTAAACTTTCACATGACATTAGAAAATGATTCATCCGCCAACAATTTTCCCAACGCGCTCTTTTAGACGCGATCCACGACACTCCAACGGTGGCTATATTTAAATCGCCTGCCTTATATATAGTGCGTTTCGGGTCAGGCGTCTACATAGTTCGACGCAGACGTAACCGCCCCAGGACCGGACCTAACAGTTTTGGCTTAATGTTACAACAAACTGTGCCTAGTCCCTTAGAAGAAAGACAGAAAACGCAAGAGTTTTGAGCTATCAGTACAAAAGTTACGCCGATACGTCTCACGTCATATCCGAAGGAATAATAGTAATTTCGGAAAAAAAATGTTGCCCCTGATCAAGTGTCCTTCTTATGTATAGGGTGTCCCTACGGCATTCTAAAGAGGGAGCCTTGTACTTTTAGATTCAATGTATTAGTTTTTTGAAAAACAATAGATGGCCTTACTACATAACCTCAAATATGACGAAAAACAGTGATTTTTGCACTTTTAGGGTAGGATATCTCAAAAACCTGACGTGATAGAGCAATTCTGCTGCCATATTCGGATTTAGCGCACCTAAATCCTTCGGAAATGTATATTCAAGTTTCTGCTCCAAAAAAATTTTTGTTAGTCTGTTATCTAATTTTTATGAACATTTTTTTTGCTGAAATCTTTTTTCTATCACCTCGCCTTAAAAAGTTACAGTAACAAACATTATACAAAAATGTATTCTATTGTATTGGAACTAGTCATGACTTGATCAGCATTACTGTGAAAAACAGTCGCTGTAACTCCTGTCACAAATTTGTTTACATATTAGTTGCTTTGTTCTTCTTAAAAAAAGGTCACTCCGCGAAGAAAAATAGAACAATACACATAATGACGGTTAAATAAGACAACGAAATATAGAAAATATTAAACAATTTAAATTGTAACTAATAAATATAACAATAACTAATAACAAAACACAAAACAAAATATAAATTTATGATTATTACTTTAAATGTAAGCATTTATCCAATATTTTCCTAAGTTCGCTTGTAGCTTTAAACAGCGTTTCTCTTGAAAGTTTCACACAAACATGTCGAATCTTTTGCTTTAAATGCTCCAAACTTCTCGTGGGTGTCTTATCTACTTGATTTTTTAATATTCCCCATAAAAAATAGTCTAGGGGTGTTAAGTCTGGAGATTTTGATTTAGGAGATTTTCAAGCGGTGCTGGAAGCTCCTCTTGCAGAAACTAAATAGCTATTCATAAAAGTGTGGGCCAATTAAATACCACACCAAACATTTATTCCATAATGACCCTGATTTTGAATGGGATTAACATAGTGTGGATTTTCAATTGGCCCAGTAACGTTCGTTTCTTTTATTTGACTTGCCATTATTTATAAAACGACTCTCATCGGTCCAAAGAATGTGTTGTAAGAGTGTATTATCTATTTCCAAATTAAGCATTATTTGGGCTACATAATTAAGTATTTTGTCGGCATGTACATCAGATAAATGCTACAAGTTATTTAGCCTATAGTCATGGTACTCATGGTAACTAATGGAGCTCAAAATTATTTGCACTTTTTAAATTTAATGCAATAGTGGTCTGTCATATAGAATTTCTAGGATTTTCCTCAAAATATTGTAATACCCTAGCTACGGTAATTGTCGTTATACACTGATTTTGAATTTCCCTTTTCTTGATGAAAATGCATTTTTGTTAGCACGCAAATATTTTTGGATTAACAGCTTGGCGCTCTGGATATCTCTCATGATATAAGTTACAGCTGGCATTTTTTTAACATTCACCCTATATTAAAATCATTTCAACTTTTTCATTATTTGTGAACATTTTTTTATTTTCAGCATACACTTACTTATCATGCAAAAAATAGCGTTTGACAGAAACTAATATGTAAACAGACTTGTGGCATCAGTTTTAGCCACTGTTTTCACAGCAATGTTGATCAAGTCGTGACTAATTCCAATACAATAGGATATAACGAGCGTTCAAATAAAAACTTGGTCGAAGTTGGCTCCGACACATTGGACGTAGGGCGTAGCCTTACAGCGACCAACTTAACCTCATTTCTCAACGAGCTGTATAGCAGCTGTCAGTTTCAATAACAAAGCGACGATACAGCGCTTTGACAGATGACGTTTAAGTTCATTTGTTATACGCTACGCCCTACGTCCAAATTTTCAGAACCAACTTGACCACGTTTTTATTTGAACGCTCGTTATTTTTGTATAATATTTGTTATTGTAATTTTTTAAGAAGAGATAGAGAAAAAATTTCTATACAAAAAATGTTAATAAAAAATTGATAATTTTAGTCGTTATAAAAAATGGGTGTTCGTGAAAAAAAAAATGATGACGTCATTTTTTTTATTCGAATTTTGAAAAAAAAAGTGCAAAACGGACCTTAGTGAGTTCCGATCCACGCCAGCTAATTGCTGAAAATGGCAAAAAATCATTCGAGAGTGAGAAAATGTATAAAGAGGTATTCTAGATTGGATCGATTCGAATTTGAATCTAATGTCTGTTGAGCCTCATTACCCAAAAACTTTGCAAAAATCGCGAAATATTGCAAAGAAAATGGAAATCGTGACTCTCAAAAAATCTTGAATAAATGTCATGGATATGAATTACTTCCAAATAAATTCCACTGACTTGAACCAGACTTTCTTTGATGTTGCTCTTACACCTTTCTTTTTTTGTAGCGAACTCTTTTCTCTTGGAATAATAACTCTTTCTCTTCTGTCTATTCTTTCCTTCTTTAGTGTCCAATCCTATCTGCCATCACGTCGACATCCCACCTTCCTTGGTATCGATTCCCCATTGCACTTATATCTTGATGGAATCTTTCTCCTTGTTCCTCACTGTAGTCGATTACTCGAAATTTTGGGGTGGTTGAGCTAAACGGACTTCAGATTCGGATTTAGCACGTCAGTCAAATCATAGGTGCGGTGTAGACGCTTGAATTGCGAACAGCTGTATATTTAATAAAGTCCGGCCGCCCGTTTCGAAAATTTATAATTGCCGGCATACGCCCGCCGTACGTGACAGTTTTATCGAAGTGAGGAATTTTTCCAGTTGCTGACGTCGCCCTGTTGCGTTGGTGCCTGCGAATGGCAAATCAGGCTCGTATCGCGTTGGCCATGCAAACGACTGAAAGTCCCGGCGACGCCCGGGCGGCATCTCCTTCCTCTGTAACGGCAATTTCGAAATTCTTGAAGATCTTTGGCAATTAACTCGAAAAAACAAAATGTTCATTCGGTTCTTCTCTTGTCAACACTGTATGCAAGAATTAGGTAATATTTCATTCATAAAACACTGTAAACGCTGAAAAAGAGAAAAAATTCTGAGGATTTTCAATATTAAAATTATTGTAGAACCATCCAGTAGGCCTCGGACTATGACTATGACTAGGGCGGTCAAGGTGATGTCACAGCGGAAGCGTAATTATTCTTCAGCGATCATTTTGCTCGACTATGTCGATTGTCGATATACTGTATTAAAAATGGCGTAACCCAAGCGTTAGACGAAGTAGATTAAGCTTGGATAGTCGTTCTCTTAATGTAACAATAAAGAAATATATACTGTAAGCAGGAAATGTTGATGTTGAAAATTTGGATTAAAACTTATCGTTTTTCATTGTTTGTTAGTAGCATGTGTTGAATATAAAATATGGATATAAATAATTCAGCGCTTGCGATGTGTCTAGTGGGCAGTGATTGTTTCATTTAACAGAGCAGTTGAATGTAGTGTAGATAATTACGGAAATCTGGGGGGGGGGGGTGAAAGCCAACACTGTTGCCAACGAAGAAAAAAGACAGCTGACAGTTCAGGATTATAAAAAAAAAGGAACAACGCGTTCTCATTGTTGAACAATATTTTGAAAATAATGGTTTGGCAGCTGCAGTTTTCATCAATTGTGAAGAGATTAATTGAAAAATTCAGGGAGACTGGATCAATTGGTGATTTTAAACACTTCCTTCAACACGGAACATTGAAGCAGTTCGAGAGAGTGTTGCTGAGAATAGAAGAAAAATCAATTCCACACCGTGGTCAAAAAATAGACATTTGGAGAAGGTCGTTGCAGTGTATTCTCACTAAACATTTGCATCTTCATGCTTACACAGTTCAATTGAGTCAAAGACATTTTTTGTGGCACAAGTGGATGTTGATTTTTCGAACAAAATCATCTTCATCTTGATGGCTTCGATAATCGACAAGATTGTCGGATTTGGGGTTCAGAAAACCTGCGCGTGATTGTTGAGAAACAAAAACATGTCTGTTTAGTGCGAATTTTGGACTGGAGACCTACAGCCCGAGAAACAATTCATTTACTGCACGAGTCATTTCCTGGTCGTGTAATTTCCCGTTTTGATGATCAGAATTGGCCGCCCAGATTATACGATTTTTTTCTTTGGAGTTTTTTTGAGATCTAAGCTTTATGCCAACAAGCCCACGACCACCCACGCCTTAAAAAAGGAAATTCAGCGCTGTATCAACGAAATTCAGCCGCATACATAACACTATGCCGTATACTTTATGAATCCATAAAAAATTTACAATTTTTAGTAAAATTTCTATAAAAATCACTGCCCCATCTAGTTATCCTGGAGCAGTGTTCCAAAACTGGTTCCGTTGCATTTCGCTCTCCTTTATTTTTTATTAACGTGTCGACGTGCCCGTCCTCGCATTCGGCGGCTTTCACGAGGGGGGCCCTCGGCTGCGAGTAAAAAAATGCTTTCCGTTCCAAAAAGTCAACCGGCGTGTATTTTTAGCCAATGAAAACGTTCCGGTACCCGCTCCTTAGTCTATTCCAGGTATATTATTTATACACCTTGAGACGAAAACTAGAGTTTGTCGAACCCTAACGATTTTGGTCGGAAATAAAATAAACCCCTGCAGACAAAACAAGCGTTTTGTTATGATACGGGTTACGTGTGGAGAACGGATGGTGTGAAGCTGTACCTGGATCGCGTACAGGGTGTCACAAAGTTCCCTTCACGTGTTTTTTTTTTACCTGTTGGCTTCCGAGTCAAGCTTGTAGACAGAAAATAAATTTGTGATAAATAAAAATGGTTAATTTAGTAACAAATTTTTACTATATACATCGGCATATTTCTGTGAATTATAATTTATTTACGTTAACAACAAAATCTGCCCATACAACATGAAAACAACAACCCCTGGATAGGAGCAAGCCAAATAATTATGAAAAAAACTAAAATGTTTTCTGCAAAAACTGATTAAACGCCTACAAACATTCTATTAAACTATTAAGGAGTAAAAATTTAATTTGCCTACACGGTTATTATTATTCATTACTCACAAACTTGTATTCAAAATTTGTCGCTGACGTTTCAAATTTTTCGCGAACAAAATTGGATGACTCAGTATTTCCTTGAACTAAATTTATATTCAGTCATAATAAAATAGTAGGGCCCAGTCATTTTTTTTTCTCTCCTACGAAAAAGCCCTGCAATCATTCAGGGAAAACGCGTCGGTAAGGATGAATCACGGAATTTTTTTAATATGACTGAGCGTCGTAGCATTTATTATCGATTAATTATGTCCCGTATTAGTCATGATTAAACTGCAAATATTTGTGTCCCCGAGATGATTTTCATATTCTTTTTTTTATGGGAAAGCGCAAATAAAATATACTATTTTCATTTGGTACGTAAGGCCCTTAAAAATTGTTTGTATTGTCCCCAGATAATTAAAAATTTAAATTTGGATGATTTGGAAATTGGAACAGCATTTAATTCCAAATATAATTGAAGTAATTTTTTTTAATTTAAAATAACTAAAACTACATATTCGTTTCACGAAAAAGATATATAGGAAATTTTTGTTCGAAATTTTATATACCCTGCAGCCAAAGGAAGTTAAAGAAATACCATTGGCGTAGATATTCCACATTTTCGTGGGATTTGTGTTCATCAGAAAATAAAAAATTGTATAAATTAGATAAACGCATTTATTTTTATTTTTTTTTGTAGAAAAAACGTCATATTTTGAACAAACTTGTCGAATTTGGCACTAAAAGCAAAGCGTTATCTCTATTTAAATCATACCTGAATAATAGAGTGGAATTTGTTCCATATAATGTGTTTGTATCATACAACTACTTTGCAACTTCGGGAGTCCCTCAGGGCTCACACCTTGGGCCTTTATTATTTCTCATTTTCATTTACGACATTTGAAAGTAGTTGATCGTAATAAGCTGTTATTTGCCGATGTTATGAAAATCCTTACACCAATTTGTTCCAGTGTTTGTCGTTGTCGTGTGGTTATTTCCACAACTTCCAAGGGTTAATAAGGGACATAATCTCGAGGGTAATAAATCGACTTGTTCGAATTTGAGGTCGATCCCGCTCGCATCCGCTCGCCGGGGCGAGTCCGGCTCTGTCGGTGGCAGAAGAAACGGGATGCGTTCCGTCTTGGATTACCCGGCAGGCCGGCGTTCTATTCTGGGGCGCGATGAACTTCCGGTGCAGGGCAGGCCGGAAGCGTAGCACGTGGACGGGGCCCCCCCGCGAACACGCACTCAGACGGCCGCGAATGCACGTATAAATATAGCCCAGACACCCCTCTGTAAGGCGGAGGCGTTCCATTTCGGGGTCTTTACGGTGTCCGCGGGAGCAGAAGTTGACGGTCGTGCCATCGGCAGGCGAAAAGCGGAAGGACGGATTCAATTCGGCCCGTCTAAAGAGCGAATTCGACAGAGTGGCGTGCGATCCGCCTTAAAAGCGCCATCTATTTTTTGCAGAAAAAATGCGTAAACATTTTCATTAAAAATACCCATTTCTGCCTTGTTTATTTTGTACAAAAAAAAAAGATCAGTGCTGAATGATTATGTTTCTCGATGTGTCAGTTTCCAGCATAGGCGTTTCCTTTCGTGTCTTAGTCAAATTTTTCCTTGTAGTTACTATTCGCTTTTCCTTTCAAGACAATTGCTCGTAGGCATCCCATCCCTTCTTGCATTGGAATGTGCCGAGTTGTTGAAAAGTTACCAGGGGTTCACTAAAAATATATCATCTCGTCCCACATTTCAATCCAGGTGATGCAGCCCCCGAAAGTAGTTCTGTTGCCACATGTAGCTTCAGGCAGGGGTGACGGATTTTATCTTGTAATCCACTTCTATGCCACGGCTTATTGTGGTATGTGCCTCTCTCTTATACTGTGGCCAAAAAGGTCGAAAGGTTCCGTTCCGTTGTGACAGAAGCGCATATTAAACCGTTTTTATTTTAGAATCGGTTCCGTTTCCGTTATCGGAATCGGCTCTCACCTTATCCGGTGGGAATTTCTGCTGCATTTCCTGCTACCGTAACGCGACGTTTCTTTTCCTGTTCTCAGATATGTGCCCGACTGATAATTACCCATTATCTTGATTAAAATTAATAACTTGATAACATCTCAAGTTGGTAGATTTATGTTTTTTTCTGAATTGATGTTTTTTAAGAGAGCTGTCTTTGGTTTTAAGGTTATTAGCCATTCTCGACGCCACCTAGCGGCGAATACTACAATTATCGCGAACTACAACACGAACAATTAACTACGAACAATTATCCAAGGCTTTGTTTAGGTCACAAGGTTATGAAGTTTGTTGTTATGTTTTGCTTCACTTGTGCACCTACTAGATAGAGTTGAATCCAAAAATAAAACTATAATTGTCGGGTGAATGTAATAAACGCAATTGTAGTACTGTTCTTCAAAGTACAAACTTTATTTAGAACTGTCGATCACGAGGTGATTGTGGCGCCCTTTTCAAGGTCACGAGCTTTAATTTCTTCTCCGTTTTAATTCTTGGCGATGTATTGAACTAAAAAAAAAATACGGGGTTGTATGTCCCATTGCTCTCGACGTGTCGCATTCGGCGCCATCGAGTCATCACTCGATTTTAGCCCTCGCGCGTTAATTGCATCCAGAAATAGGCCGCGCTCACATTCTTATCTTCGCGAACATCTGTGCCAAACTGCGGCGTTGTTTATTGCTCTCTTGGACGCGTCGTACGGGGAGAATGGTCTCGTTTACTATAAATTATTGCGCGTATTTGTTTACGATAACAAAATTTCTTGCGCTTCCCGTTTAAAGCGCCCTCTAGTCGAATCTCGTTTTCGTCATTGGCCGTTAGATGGCGACCGGACCGGATATACTTTTTGTATATTTTCTATATTACATACTCGATCATTTCCTCCCTTTTGTTATCAATTTTAGGACGATAAAAAATCGTTATTAGTATATTTATGTTACGCGCGTCACAAAACTCATCCTTACTGTTAATTACGCCCAAAAATTAATAAAATAGAGAATAAACCTTTAATTGAACATTAAAGGTAAATACTTTACGTTGGCAAAAAGCAAATCGATGTATTTTATTTCTTAATTATTCGCCCAGCTAGAAAATTATGTCTTGTAGAATCATTTTAAGGTCGGCAAGTGTTCGGGTGTCCTTGGAACCGCGTTGTTGTATTGTTTGTTATTCGTCGGCCGGCTGGATCTGTCCACCGAGAGAGAGAAGACTCTTTCAAAGGTGCCATCTAGCCGGAGAGGTCGGGTCGTTCGAAAAAAACAAACAGACCTCAAAGATTTTTTTCTCGGGGTTCCGGACGAACGTTCTTTGATATTTCTCGGATTTCCGTTCTAGGAATTCCCTAATTTGCAAAATTTCCCACCGCATTTGTGAGCCGCCACACTTATATCGTTCTGACCGCAGGTCGGAATCGCATTTTGTGTTTTTGAATGGCGGCAACGCCGTTCGCATCAAAAATAGACGAGTGGCAACGCCTTTTTCCGAAACACGTTGATAATAGTATGAATTAGCGCGCGAATTGCACGTTCTTTGTGGCATGTCTCCGCTTTTATCCTTTCCTGTGACACGGCAAAGATCACTGCAAATCGGAAAATGTGTCAAGGTGCGCTTTAATCTGGTAAAGGGCCGGAAGCATGTGAAGCGTAGGAGCATTGGGAAAACGGAGGTCGCTTCCCTATTGATCGCCCATTCCGATGCCAGAAAAGGCATTAGCCCCTTGCGGAGGTACTTTCGCGTTAGACTTTTCGGTACGAACCCGTTTTTAAAATTCCCATAATACAAAATGTTTTGCGTGACGTGTAATAATTATAATAAAAATAATTTTTATCTAGTTGTAATGCGGCGCAATGTATAAAAATATAATCTAATACTCGGAATCGAATTAAAAAGTTTATATTTATTGTCGATTGGCCCTGGGCCTCCTCTACTCGCTACCTAACCAGAATTAAAAGAACGTAATATTTTCAGTTTGAGATACGCAGCGGCAAACTGTTGTAGGACGCTCCAGACATTGGGCGGTGCTGCGCGAAGTTGAATGAAACGGTATGGGTATGAAGCGCGCGTACTACAGAGCGTTCAACGATCTCTACTTGCCGCCGCGACCGAAGTGCCTCTCGCGGCGATGCCACTAAGTAAGTGGATTCAGCATGGCTGTGGGAACGCTTCGTGTTTCCTCTTATTATTTTCCTTTGGAATTAAAGAAAAAATGCGTCGATTTTATTTATAACCAGTGATTAAATGTTAATTGGTGTCCCGGGGAAGTGGTGCAGTGTTTTATAATGTGATTTTCTCGGTATGTTGCGTAAATTTTTATGAAGCGTTTCCGGTTAACCTGCAAGAATATTTTGGGCTCAAATCAAAATGGTGGGCAAAACCGCGTGCTTCTACGTTTGCCGCTTTTTTTTCTTATTGCCTTTTAGAAGGTTATAAAAACATCGTTAACCTCGATAGGTTTATTGTAAACAGAAATTAATCGCATTATTGTTTTATTTTAAATTGTTTTTAATGCGATACTATATTTCATTATCATTTCTTTCTTGCAGACTTGATGCTCCGTGCCGACTTACTGGAACAAATTCCACACATTGCGGCACAAGCCATGGAATGCTCAACTAGAGTAAGTGCGCTGCAGGATGTTGTTAGTGAATACCTCATACCGTTGGTGGTCCGAAACTTAGGATCTACCGACACTGCTGTCGATAGGGCAGCCCATGCCACACTCATTCGTTTAATCGAAGAAGATTATATAACGAAACAGCAAGCCGAGATACGAGTATGCCCTTCTATCTTGGCACTCTCTAAAGTGGAGTCCATAGCCGATATTAATACAGGAGCTGTCACGGTAAGTGTCTGCGAATTACAAGCTCAGATATAACGAATACTGTGTAGTATTTCGAAATAATAACTTGGATTGAAACTTTGGATTTAGTATATTGATTGATAAAACTTTCCATTACGAGTTGTGGCGGTGACTTCTTGAAAGACATGGGTAGTGAGATGTTCAACTTCTTCGTTGTCTCACTACCTTGTCTTTCATGGAGCTATTGCCGTTGTCACCATGTGGATTATTTTTACTAGCGGTACGAACAAAGGTTTGCCGTTACCCATCAGAGTTGGCAGTTTTAGATTCCACTTTTCTATCACAGCCAGCTTTGATGAGCAACGTTGAACTCAAGGCCAACTACATCCGAAACGCCGCAACGGGATCCCCCTCAAGCTGCGCCTTTGACCTATTCATCAACTTGGTTGTGAATTCTTTCGTTTGAATAAGATATCACAGCCACTTTGATGAGCTAGGTTGTGGGCCGAACCATCAATGAAGAAAGTTGCCGAGACGAAATTCTGTGTCCATCGATAGGTTCACGTCGTAGCGCGTCAACTTGGCTGTGGGACCTTTTACCTTACGGGTATCACAGCCATTTTGACGAGTTGTGCCGTGGACGCAGCCACCGCCGCAGGATGCAAGTACCTCTCCGATACGTCAAGGTGCAGTCTAGATGCGGTGCCGCTCGTCAAGTGGTTGTGAAACGGATGTTCAACTCGTATCACAGCCAGCTTTGATGAGCGATGCAACATTCACATTGTCGTCGACGAAGGAGTGCCTTTCTCCCGTTATTTTTTTTTTTTTTTTTAGGATGTCCAGGCTTCATCCTGTGGAATTTCTGTGCGTTCGCCCTCATCAACTGGATGTGAAATGTTATTTTATTCATATCACAGCCAGCTTTGATGAGCGTGAGAGCGCAGGGTAGTCAGCGAGGGACGTCGAGGTATATATTTTTAGATGAAAATTTGGTTTTGAACTGTGGCATTTTATATTATGGCAAAATTTATTAGCGAACGTGTATAATTTATAAAATTATATATTTTTTTATTATGGTACGTAAAAGTTATTCCAGACTGCAGTTACAAGTTAATTAAAAAATATAAATATTTCTATTCTATGATTTTGGAAATCTGTTTCCTTGGAATTAATTGGAAAATAAATTTCTCACGTGGTTTTTTTTCGTGGATGCCAAAATGCTTGCAAAATCAGCCCCGGAATATGTTTCTATTACTCTTTTTTTATTTGATTGGGTCACAAAAAAAAATTAATAACAGCCAAAAAATCAATTGTTTTATAAATCTAGTTTTGCCTAAAGGAAAATATCTCGTACTGAGAAAGTTGATAATTTTTCACGACACAATAGTCACTATAAAAAAATTTCACAGCTTACATTTCAAAAAACCTTTTTTTCAGTATCAAAACTTGCTCGAATCGACAAAAGTCAAATGTGAATTTCCTTGTCTCATTTATCTACATTGAATAGTGACATATCATATATTTTCTATTTTCTCATCATTTGCCGAGTGTTAAAAATAGTTTCTGCCAAGTATAGGGTTAAAATCCGCTAGAATAGATGTGAAACCTCTAAAATTTTTATTTTTAGAAAAAATTCTTGATACGAAAAAGTTATATACAGGGTGTATCATAATTCGTAGCGCAAATTGAAACGGCTGTAAGTACACGATAAACGCCTCATTTTCAAGATATTGGGTGTCATAAAAAAGAATTTTGTGTCCAGTTTTTTGACGATTTATCGGAATCCGCTTGAAATCCAAAACAAATTTTTTACATATATTACCATTAAATTGATACTTTTGAGCTCTAATTCAATTTTTATTCATATGTCAGTGGCATAGATTTTAGGATTGCGTGAAGTTCTTTTGCTCCTAATTTTTACGCCTCTGTGAAACATGTCATTTTGAAAGCCTATTTTAAATGGCCAATTTACATGAATATTCATCAAAAGCTGTAACGTGAATCGTTTTCAAGATAAATGGCTCTTTTTGTGATGGAAAACTTGAAAGTGGCAACATGATATAAAAATTATTTCAAAACTAAACAAATAAATAAAAATCACAACAGTTGCTGAAAATGGTCTCCTTCTATGGTAATGCAGGCCTCCAACCTTTGAAAAAGTGCATGTGGAAAATAAGGAAATGAAATAATTTTCTTTGCATTTTACGTGTTATTTGTGCATTATAAAAAAATATTTGTCATAGAGAAAAATCAAAAAATACCTGCTACAAATTGTTAAAAGTTTTAAAAAGAGTGACCGCAAAATCTGCCTGTTTTTGAGACTTTGACAAAGGCGACAGGAAAAATCCTAAAAATATTCTAAAAATATCCAAAAACTCATGGAAAATGAAAATGAGCATCAATTTCAGTTTTTCGAAAATCACCCTTATTTAGGGGTTAAAAAGACAAAAAAAAGTGAACAAATTAAGAATCATCAACAGTTGTAAAACCCCAAATATTTCTATGTCATCAAAATAATATTATGATCGTGAAAATATCTAATTTCGTATTTGATACGGTCTTGTCCGGATTGAAAATCAACCCTTAATATCCCTAAAGGGGTATATACTTGTGTATAAATTATTCTGTTGAATGTATTTCGAAACATTATTTTTTTCATGCATTATAATTATTTTATGTACTTTGAAGCCGATGGTTGAACTTAGGGGTGGTTTTACCCTCATGTAGGGGTATTTTCCTTCGGATCTAGTGATTCTGGGTTATTAACGGTTCAATTATCACGTATAAAAGAAAAAAAATTGTCACTTTTATTATATTTTTTGCATTTTTACGCGTTTAGGGGATGATTTCACCCCTTTAGGGATATTATGGGTTGATTTTCAATCCGGACAAGACCGTATCAAATACGAAATTAGATATTTTCACGTTCATAATATTATTTTGTTAACAACATAGAAATATTTGAGGTTTTACAACTATTGATGATTCTCAATTTGTTCACTTTTTTTGTCTTTTCAACCCCTAAGAAAGGGTGATTTTCGAAGAACTTAGAGTGACGCTCATTTTCATTTTTCATGACGAGTATTTGGATATTTTTAGAAAATTTTTAGGAAACAGGTGGAAAAATGGCTTTTTTGTGGTCACTCTTTATGTTCTACTACTGTTAATATAAAATCACTAAAAATTATAGACACTTCCGATTGCAAATCGCTTGTAAAAACCTAATTTACCGTTCCTGCATCTTTTACAGACTTCTAAACAAATAAACGCTACAAATTTTTGTTTAATTCTCAACATGTATACCATGAGATAAAAATATATATTGAAACAAAAAAATTTTTGCCATAATACCAAAATTCTTTACCCGATACCACGATAACAACTACTAACGGCTTTCCCCTATCGTTTTGCAGCTGATGAGCAAACTGGCGCCGTTATTAGGACGCGACGTCACCGAAAGGGTATTTCTGAAAAGGTTCTCGGAATTGTGCGCCAGTCACATGTTCTACATAAGGAAAGTCTGCGCCGCACGTTTCGGGGAGTTCTGTACGGTGGTGGGGAAGGACGCTTTCGAGAAAATACTGGTTAGTGCAAAAATAAAAAATATACAAGGCATCCCGGGACTTTGAAAGCCCCCGTTTGGTCGGAGTGGTTCATATAACGCTTTTCTCATTAGTGCGTTTTGCGTTTCTGCGATACAGGGCGTTGAAATTTTTACCTTTGAAGAGGGTTATCTTTAGATCGGTTAAAAATGAAAATATCCAAATTTGTACGTGAATAACGTCGACTATCTTTAGCCGATTTAAAGATAATTGAGAAAAATCTTCAATGTAACAACTTCAACATCTCGTATCTCAGAAAGGCAACATTAATGGTAAAAACGAAGTAACCCTACTATTTTTGAAGTATAAACGGGACATCCTGTATAATAATTTTTTTGAAAAACTATAATTTCGCTGCTCATGGATTGAAAAACTGAATTTTTTATGGAATTATTCACTATCTTAAAAAAAATGTTTGCTTTTACAAATATCAACCGGACCTAGTGTCCGGATTTATGCTCCAGTCGAGTAAAAAAAAATTAAAATTTTTATAACCTGAAACATTGAAGTTTCCAAAAAAAAAAATCTAATTGGTTAGAATTTTGGCACTTTTTCCTGGACTGCCCTGTATATTTACTCAAAACAAATACAAACCAAGATTTTATGGTAATACTCTGCGTTTTTAACACTTTCCAAATTATTTGAAATGGGACTGTTGATAACGTCCAATTTTCAGTTGCCCTGTTACATCACCCTCTGCGAGGACGACATCTGGGGCGTACGGAAGGCTTGCGCCGAGGTCATCATGTACGTGTCCTGCGCCTGTCCGCCAGCGGCGAGGAAGCAGATGCTGGCCCCTGTTTTCGCCAAGCTCCTGCAAGACGACTGTCGCTGGGTCAGGATGTCGGCCTTCCAGACCCTGGGCCCCTTTATATCTACCTTTGCCGATCCCTCCATAACGAACGTCGGATATAACAAAGGCGGGGACTTGATATTAGTCAGCGGGGACGGCAGCGAATTACAGTAAGTACTCGGGGAAAGTCACATACATTTAAAAAAAAAAAATGTATAATTCGTTGTTTAGCATGAACTCTTCGATCATGAACAAGTGGAAGATGGATAGGACCTGCGACGTAGACCTGAAATCTCTGATGGGTTTCAGTTGCGGCGAGAAGGAGAAGGCGGAAACGTTTACGGTTCCGAAGGAGAAGATCGGCGTCTCGGAGGACCCGGTTGCCGAGGACGCCGTCCCTCCGAGCAAGGACGATAAAGACACGATAGTCAACGAATTGGACGAGTTCCTGAAGGAGGTCGTGGAGACCGTCAAGAATACCGTCCTCAGCTGCAGGACGGTGGAGGTGGAGCAGGGCGTCATAGGAGAATGGAAGAGTAAGGGCAGGAGGACGGAGGGAGCGAGCGGCGCGCATGTGATAAACGACAAACCCCAATGTGATAACCTAGCTGAAATAATTAATAGTGAATTGAAAGATGGATTGAGCGATGTTAGCTTAGACGGAAGCGAGAAACGTAGCGGGGATAGTGATATTAGCGAACCTTTATCGAATCGTATAGACGGGAACGGTACGAGTAGCGTCGAAATTAGAGAGCCCGTCGAGGATGGCGATGGCAAAAAGGTAAATTTCGTTCGTAGTGAGAATGATGCTAGAGAAGATGATGATTTGCGTTTATTTAATTCGTATAATTATTGGTACACGAGTCCCGATATGCCCTTAGACCCCAGTATTATTGCAGGCGACCGGTCACCCATGTCGGATAATTGTTTTGGCGATGTGGGGGTAAGTAACGTTGGATTTCTCTTTTTATATTTATTTTGCCGACGCGTGCGTGGCCTTAACAGTTTCGTGTCCGATAAAATTTCTGTTTTCGGTGTCAAAAAAAAAGAAATGTTGAATTTTTACTAGAACTTCCATAAAAATATTTTTTTGTATTGTTTGTGGACCGATTTTTTAAAAGTTTAAAAAAATCTGTATGTATTTTATTTTTAAGGCTACGTACGTATGTTCCACACAAAACTTATTACAGTATTTTTTTAATTTCCGGTGACTTGCTTAAAACATTTTTGGAAACATTAAAACTATCTTTCTCTTGATCATAAATTTCACCGTCATTTTTTCTGCTTTTTTTATAACTCCTTTTTTTATTTCTTACTTGCACATTCAGTAGTACCGAGTCAACCCATAATTTTTGGTAGCTGTAAGTACATTTTTATAGTAGTTTGTAGTTTTCCCTTTTGTTTTTGTCATTTTCCACACGTAAATGTAAGTATTCATCAGTTTCATTCCGTGAAAGACGTTCATACTAACTTGGCAGTCAGAGTTGATGTGTTTGTTCAAAATAAAAAAATCAGAATTTAAATTTTCCCGCCAGAACTGGCGCCCTCTTGTGGCAGATCTTTAGAACTATGTCATGGCGGCCATTTCCTGTTTCAAATCTGATCGGCCATTTTAAGTTTTGCACTCAGTTCAAGCAGCCATGTGGCTTGAGGTGTTTGTTGGATTTTGTGAAATGATTAAAATTGTAAAATTTGGCATTTGTAAGTCTGGAATAGGCTGAATTGTTTTTGAATCGGTAAGTGAATTAAAAAAAGAAGATCGCGATTTTAGTATGAAATTTATAATTAAATTTAAATTAAGGTGAGACTTGAAAAAATTAAAGGTATTCGGGAATTATTTCATTCGTACGTATTATCTAATACTGCGATTATAAAAATTCTAATTAATTTACAAAGTGTAAAAATTTCTCGTTTTATTCAGTTTTGATAACGTCAAAACTTCCGTACACGAGTTGTTGAATATTAGGTCAACCAATAGAGGTTTTTTGAAAAATACTTAGTAAATGAAAACCCAAGTGATTTCCCCAGCAAAGACGTGAACAATTTTTTTTTAAACAAAAACTGCAAAAAAATGACGGTTTTTTTATAATATTACGGAAAATAAAGATGGAATCGTCTTACTCTTTATAGAACTTTTGTAGAGAATAAAAAAACCTATAAAATGGTTTTTCGTACGACCCCATCGGTTCGTTTTTTAAAGAGAAAATCCGGAAAAACCTCTAAAATAGATCTTTTTCAAAAATTTGTAAGTCAATTTTTAAGCTGGAAAAACAATCTTGAGGAAAATGACGGATAATAATATGTAGTTTAATCGTGTGCAAGATGGTTTCTGTTCGATGCATAATTTTTGCACAATTGCACAAAATAAACAAATTAGGGTCTTTTTTTTGCACAGCCTGGCGATTTATCAAAAATCATCTGATATAAATACTGAAAACGGCATGTGAAAGCAGACGACAAAATCTCCAATTTATATATCTGGGATTTTTGCCTGGGTGATGGGAAATTATTAAAAATGTCCTCTGCTCGCTGCTTCTCCCACTACTGAGCGTACTTTCGATCGTTTCCCGTGACTTTCAAGGACATTTTTAATATATTTGCCATCACCCAGGTGAAAATCCCAGATATACAAATTGGAGATTTTGTCGTCTACTTTCAGATGCCGTTTTCAGAATTTATATCGGACCATTTTTGATAAATCGCCACGCTATGCGAAAAAAGTCCCTAATTTGTTTATAATGCAATTGTGCAAAAACTATGCATCAGACAGAAACCGGCTTGCGCAAACTACATATTATCATTTTCTCAAGATTGTTTTTCCAGTTTCAAATTTGACAGTTATGAATTTTTGAAAAAAGGTTTATTTTAGAGGTTTTTCCCGATTTTCTCTGTAAAAAATGAACCGATGGGGTCGCACAAAAACCATTTTATAGGTTTTTTATTCTCTACAAAAGTCCTATAGAAAGACGATGCCATCACTATTTTTCGAGATGTTATAAAAAAAAACGGAAAAAAATGTAATTTTTTTGCAGTTTTTATTTAAAAAAAAATTTTCACTACTTTGCTGGGGAAATCACTTGGGTTTTCATTTACTAAGTATTTTTCAAAAGGTAATACATGAAATTTGCTGTAATATTTAAGCATAAAACAGCCCCTTTTCTCGCTGTATTGGTTTTTGAAAATTTTATTATGTTTTAAAATTTTGTCAAAAAATTTCAGTAATGTATCAAATCCTCAGAATATTTTTCCCATCTCCATATTTTCGAAGGTGCCAAACACGAATCCAAAGTTATTTTTGTTTGGTTCAATCTAGTTTTCGAGAAAATAACAGTTTAAAGGTAATTTTTACGATTCAGGTCTTTTTCGTACGTTTCATATACAACAGAAAAATCTAACTCGATCTAATATCTTATCGGTTTAAGTTTTTTTTTATTAAGAATCAATAAGAACCTACACTGGAAACTTCGAAACAAAGGGGATTGGGGTGGGAGAAATTTGGGATTTAAGTGTTTTCCGCCGTAGTAAATAATCGCCGAATTTATTCCAAATGATGATATTAGACGACGGTCTTCTGACACATACATGAAGCACATCATAACGTCTAACTGATTTAGTCGTTCACTTATTTTTCAACTTGTATTCTCGCCACAGCATGTACTGAATATGTTGCGTTATTTATTTTAGTCGCACCTGGAAGACTTATACTTTACTATCAATCTCAGTGATTCCCTCGAAGACACAAAGACGTTCAATGACGACTCTACCATGTCACTCGAAGATTTCAGCAACACTTGTAGCAGTAAGTATGCCGATGGACTTTTGTAAATTAAAAAAAAAATTTATTTGCGAGGCTTCAGGGTTTGGAGACCGCTTTGATGGTCTTTTAATTTAATCGTTACCTCGCTACACCAACTTGTAACAGGTTTTTTGTTGGGGTGTACCGCGATACACTTCAACGTTTGATTTGTTACAAACAAGCGTATAACTTTAAAATATACCGGAAACGGGTGATTTACTGAGTAAAGATCGGCATAACGGACGTTTTTAGGTACAAAAATAGATGTAGTCGTCCGCAGAGAGCCGGATCAGGACATCGTGCCCCAGCTCCTGATCGACCATTTCATATCGATGACCGACCCCAATCAGGCCATAAACATCGACAATGAAGTGACATACCACTGCGCTTTCTCCTTGCCGGCCGTCGCCCTAACCTTGGGAAGCAACAATTGGCACCTGCTGAAGAACACCGTCGACTGCTTGGCTGGCGACATGCAGTATAAAGTCAGGAGGACGGTCGCCAGTTCCCTTCACGAGCTCGCCTTGATCCTGGGCCCGGAAATAGCGACGAACAACCTGACGCCGCTCTTTGACGGCTTCATAAAGGACCTGGACGAGGTCAGGATAGGCGTGCTGAGACACCTGGCCCACTTCCTGAGACTGATCAGTCCGGCAAAGAGGAACGTGTACCTCCCGAGGCTGGCCGAGTTCCTTCAGACCGACAACGAGTCCAACTGGCGGTTCAGGCAGGAGCTGGCGAAGCAGCTGCTGTTAGCCGTGACGCTGTTCAAGCCCGCCGACACTGCCAAGCACATCGGGGTCATCGCCAGGGATCTGCTGTGCGACAAGGTGGCGGCCGTGCGGCAGGTGGCTTTGTCGTTGGTGAGTTATTTTTATTTTTTAACGATGGATCGTGAGATGTACTGACGTTCCGTTACAGATAACCGAAATCATCAAGTACACTTCGACGGAACACGCGTTGATGACGAATCTTTTAGTTACGTTGGCCGAACGTTTCGCTCATTCCAAACAATGGAAGAGGAGGCAGACTTTCGCTCTGTTGTGCTCGGAACTCCTCAAGGAGCAGGCGCTGCCGCCCGAACAGTTCGCTTCCGATTTGCTGCCTCACCTCAACGACCTGAGCTGGGACCCGGTCGCCAACGTGAGGCTGGTGGTGGCGAGGTGTCTGGCCAAACAGATCATCACCAACGGTAAGTTTTGGTATAAACGATTGCAGGTAGCCGTTATCTGATTTCGTTCCCTTTTTTTTATGGGCGTCGTAAAATCCGAAGTTTTTAGTCACAAAAGTAAAAAATTTTAAATGATTAGAACATACAATGCGACACACGATGAAGACATCTTTGTATAAGGCAGACTATGACGTTACACTTGAACGAGAGACGTGCGTCTCTACCCGTGACGGATAATAATGGTGTGTTTCGTTTTCAGACTACTTCTCCGATCCGCGGAACGAACAGTACGAAGGGTTGGAGAAGGTGCTCAGGAGATTGCAAGCGGACAAAGACAGAGACGTGCGGCAGTCTGCCGAAGTGGATTAGTCTACCCCCGCCCCGACTATTGGAAACTTGTTTGTTTATATTCCTGTTCACATTACCAGGCTCGGCCGCGTTTCGTTCAAAGACGTGGCAGTGATGGAACCGTTACTTAACGCGCGAAGTAGTTGTAAGTCTCAAAGTTATCGCGTCGCGCTGACAATTACTTTTTTTTCCGATATTATATTTTTTTAGAAAGTTATAAAATCTACTGCTTTATTTTTGAGAAATGCGGCTGGGTTACCAAATACTGTTATGATTCCTAAATTTTATTCCTCTTTTATTGATTTTATTGAAATTGTTTTAGCAGTTTTTGTTTTTTTTTCTTTTTGAAGTGGCTTGAAAGATTTTGTGAAATTTGTTGTAATTTTTATTGTACCGTTTAAGTTGTAATATATGTATTAAAGTTTAAAATGAATTAAAATATTTGTGCAATTTTATAATTGTTTTTTTTTTTACTGAATTTACGCGTTAAGTACTGAAATACAGGAAAAATGAATATGTCTTAATAAAAAAAAATAGATGAACAAGTTGTCACCAGAAATAAAATTGAATTGGTTGAAATATAAAAAATTGGACTTATAGTGAATTACATTTATAATAAATAGTTCGAGAATAAAGGAATTTTTGTAGGAACGTGGGTGCCAGACGTGAACTAATCCCGTCATAATGCATAAAGAAATTATTCAATTTCTAAACCCCTTAAAACCGTATTGCACTGGATCCCTTGACAAGCAATGATTTATTTGCATTGCTAGACTGTTCAATTTATTTCCACTTTTGCCCTCAATGTGCACTGAGCCTATTATCTCTATTCAAATTGAAGTACAGGCCAATGATATATTCGGGGCACATTAAATGCCCCTAAAGAGAACAAATTGGGAACGCTGTAAATTGTTTTTTTTATCAACTAATTACACTTATTCGTAGCTCTACTACTTGACATGCTAGTTATGTCTCCCAATTTGAAGTAGCCTCTAAAATTACATAAATTTAAAGCAAATACTACCAAAATCCTACGGTACTTACTAGATGTTTGACTTTACGTATTTCGTCCCTTAAAAAATCACATGGTACCTACACCATCTTTGAAGTTCCTAATCGAAATTTTGAAAATTGGTTTAATATTTGATGTATTTCATTATGAGGTTAAGAAATCGGACATTTAAAATAGCGCCCCCTAGCGGCTAAGTTATGCGACTTGGAATATGTTTTACTTCACCCATAGACCACTCTTCATCCCAACCGTCCGTGGTATTCGCGGATATCGTGACAGGAAAAAAAAAGAAATTTCTGCATCCGACGTGTGTAGAGCATATACTACATGGAGGAAGCACCGTGTGTCAAAGAGTGTGTAGACGCTGCAGAGAGAAATGGCAATAGTTTGGGTACACTCTCTCGCTCTCTTAATTTCGTTTAAATCCAATTTAGCCAGTCACATGCCTGCGTGAGAGAGAAATATAATACCCAACTATCTCTTTCTCTCTCTGTCACGCGTCTGCACTGTCGCCGTAAGCTTGCTTCCTCCATGTAGAATATGCTCTGAGGTCATGGAAGACAAAAAATATCCAGAGACTAAGATCGATGCCAGAGACTAAAAAATATTGATTAAAGTCGAAGTCTATGATCATAGAAACGTTATATATCCATATTAGTAACTAAATAAGAGGGTGTTATTCTGTCGGCAGCAGTCTGTAGCTGGTGCAGCAAACGACACACTCGGAAACCACAGACCATAAAATAATTAAGGAAACTGCATTGGAAAACACAATTAGAGTAACCATAATTCTACTATCGAATAGATGTCGCTGCACCATAATGGCGGTAAATTTAAATGTAACAAAATACATAAAAAATATGTGTTTCATAATAGATCACAAAACAAATTAATAGTTTAAGTTAATCATTGAAATTAACGTGAATCATTAACAGCTGTTCCATGACCCATTACTTATGAAAAACTTTAATTATCACTAGGTTAAATGAAAAGTTAAAGCAGTGATACTTAAATGTGTGACAAATATACAAATTCATTTTGTTATGAATTCGAAAATATTTAAGTGTCAAAAAAATGTACAGGAAGCTTCTTGTAATTATTATTTTCTAAAGAAACCATTAAAAACTGCAAATTTTGTGTGTGTGTGTGTGACTAGTGATATGGCTTTGGACGTACCAATTAGCCAGAGCTTCGAAACTGCAAATTTTAAAGAATCTGAAAGAATTATTTACCTGCCTTTATGTAAAACGCATTGCACAGTGACTTGAAAAAAATTATTATATACATTTGTTTCGAAGTAATTGGTTTTCATCAGTACGATGTAATATACTACACTTATAGCAAATAACAATTTCGGTTTTTTAAAATGTGGAGGTGAAAAATCATCCGAAATTGAAGTTCGGCAGCTCGTTACTGTTTTTTAAACATTTTTTACTCAAAATGGTCTTCACAAAAATAATGATGTTTGTTGGAGTAAATTTTGATTTACAAAATTTTCGAACTGATTCTATCCACAGTAATTGTAGAACGTATTACAGATATTCATATAGTAAGAAATGGTTTTGCAATTTGGAGCGCAACATTGACGTTTAGTTCTACCAGGTAAACTCATTTTGCATAAAAAAAAACGAATAAAAAACAGTAAGGCAGTTCAAACGATTTATTCAATAAATCCCTTATTATATTAATCTAAAACAAAACATATTTGTTAATGCATAAAACGCGGCAGCCTACCTGAAGTCCTGAAGATCTATAACCTCAAACTCAAACATTCTACGTTGATTGAAATATTTCAGTCAACGCATTCTATTTCTGCTGATTGAAAGATTGGAAATACAGATTCGATCTGTGGTTGCAGATTTCTGTTAAACAATTGCTATAAAAGACAATGTTTTGCTGCACCAACGTGAGATGGCCTCAGTGAATGCATGCTCCGTCCGTCCTATCCAATAAATCCTCTTATTTATTTACTTTTATGTATATATCAAAGTCAATCCGTATATTTCTTGATTGGTGGCAATTTGTTAATATTTGTTTTAATTTTTAAACCGAATTAGATAACAGATAAGGATGCAGAATAATAGGGAATTATTAATTAAACAACAAAGGCGATTAACACGATTAATCGAGTCGTTCCGACTGCGTTAACGCAAGTTTTATTTAGAGCATTAACTTGATAACATTAATAAACACTCCGAAGGTCAAAATGTTGGATTACGTTTCTAGTAATTACGTGTTTATCGGTAGAAGCGGAAAATAGTGGGAATATTTTCTCCGAGAGAACAAATCTGAAAGTGGTGAAATGGGGCCCCTGGTAGGTGCGATCGACGAGGGCACTTCGAGTGCGAGGTTTATTTTATTTGAGGCAGGAACTATTAACGTGGTAGCTTCGCACCAGCAGGAACTGTCACAGATTTACCCCCAGGAAGGATGGGTAGAACAAGACCCAATGGAGATACTGAAAGTTGTCAACATCTGTATTGAGAGTGCCATCGACAAACTTATAGCGTCAGGGGGTAGTGTGAACGATATTGTGGCAGTAGGTGTTACGAACCAGAGGGAATCCACGATAGTTTGGGACAAAACGACTGGGGAACCTTTATACAACTCTATCGTGTGGCTGGATGTGAGGACCTCTTCGACTGTCGATCAGCTCCTCGACGGGGTCCCAAACAAATCTAGAAATAAAAATTACTTGAAGCCTCTGTGCGGTTTGCCTTTATCACCATATTTCAGTGCTGTTAAACTGAAATGGCTTCAAGAGAACATCCCCAAAGTCAAAAAAACTATGGCAGCAGGAAATTGCTTATTTGGAACTGTCGATTCCTGGTTAATATGGAATTTGACTGGTGGGAAAAACGGTGGCATCCATATCACCGATGTGTCGAATGCTTCGAGAACTATGCTGATGAATATTGAAACCTTGAAGTGGGACCCCGTATTAATAAATTTCTTTGGTGTTCCGAGTTCCGTTTTACCGACTATTAAATCAAGCTCGGAAGTGTATGGATGTATTGCTGAAGGCTCACTGAGAGGCGTCCCGCTAGCTGGGTGTCTTGGTGATCAACAATCCGCCTTAGTCGGTCAGCAGTGTCTTAATAGAGGACAGGTATTTAGCACAACAAGGACAGACCTAATATTTACTCTATTAGTTGACACGATTTATTTACTTGTTTGTTTATCACTTTTTAGGCGAAAGCTACCTATGGAACGGGTTGTTTCCTTCTCTACAATACCGGCAACATAAAAGTTCACAGCACGAAAGGTCTTATCACCACAGTTGCATATAAGCTTGGCCCCAAAGTTCCTGCCGTGTACGCCTTAGAGGGATCCGTTGCTATTGCCGGGGCTGCGTTGAACTGGTTGAGGGACAATCTAACAGTCTTACCGAGTTTCGGGGAGGCGCAGGAAATTTCTGAAAAAGCCACACGAATCGAGGGCGGGGAAGTATACTTTGTACCGGCATTTAGTGGCCTCTACGCGCCTTACTGGCAACAAGAAGCTAGGGGGTGCGTATATATCACTCGCTAATAAAGAAGAAAACAATTTTTTTTATCGTAGGGTAATTGTGGGCATTTCGGTGGACACCGAGGCTTGCCATATCGTTAGAGCCACCCTAGAAGCCGTTTGTTTCCAAGTTAGGGATATTTTGGAGGCGATGAATAAAGATTATGGATCACATTTAACGAATTTACAGGTAATTGACACCCATGGTACATAAAAGGACTCTAGAATAAAATTTTGATAAATTAGGTAGACGGTGGAATGACGGCGAACTCTTTACTGATGCAACTCCAGGCAGACTTGGCAGGCGTCACGGTAATAAGACCGATGATGGCCGAGAGTACGGCATTAGGGGCGGCGATGGTAGCGGGGGCCGCGGTCGGTCACTGGGATTTGGACAGCCCGTCGCTGGATATACCGGCGATAAGGTGGTCCCCAAAAATAAGCGACGACGAAAGAGATGTTGCTTATTCCAAGTGGAAGATGGCGGTGGAGCGGTCTATGGGCTGGGTCATATAATTGCTGTTGGTTTATCTAAAAAAATTGTGTAGGATCCTTTAACACGTTCATATATTTTGTTGTTCAGAGTAAAATATTATCAAGGCCTAATTGGTAAAAGTTTAGTACAATCAAAATAGGTTCAGTCTTGTAAGTGGTTCAAAAAAATACTTGGTATATTTAATAAGCTTTTTGCGTTATAAATTGATAACATTTTTTATTACATGTGTACGTATTTTCCAACAATTCAGATTTTATATTGGTGCTTCTGGCTGGAGACAAAGACAATGATTTTATGATGTTTGCAGGCGATCGATGCCCTCAGATCTAACAAATTACACATTTATCATTATTATTGCTTATAACGTTTATTACTTTTATTATCTTATTATAACAGTTTACACGTATTGTCTCTTTTGGAGGTACTCGTCATTAGATCTGACGGCGCCGACCAACGTCCCTGGACGAGGGTTATGTCAACAGTTAGACGGACGCTCTTGTCCTGCATAAAGATCTATACTGACATCGCTTGCACGCGGCACTGGTAATTATTGCAGGATTATATACTTATTTGCTGCGATAGGCCATATATTTTTATCATGTAATAGAAATTTTATTAAACTGCTAAGCATTTATTTTTAATCTTTATGAGTTATATCAGAGTTTAATTGTCTGTAATAACAAATGTAGTAAAATACTATACGTATATTAATGAGAATAAAAGTATGTTTTTTTTTTTAATATTTTTGTCCCTGCCGATATCTAATTTATTATAAGCAAACCTGTTTTCTCTGCAAGTGTCGTAATAAATCATAAAAATTTTAGATAATACCATTCTGATTCTTCTCGTAAATTCCATAACATTTTTGTTAGTTGTTTTACATTGACAATTTATTCATGAATAAATTTACGAGGTTCTTTATGAATTAATTCTCGAATTTATTTGTAAACGGTTTGGTTTTACACTGCTACAGAGACAGACAGACTTCGTGAATTTCTTTGACGTGAATCAGCCCTACCAATAAATCGAATGAAGCAAATAAATTTGAAAAATGTCACCTTTCCACTCATAATTGTAGTAGTACAACATCGGTACAGTTTTAACACATATTATATAAATATTAGGTTTTGTAAGTAACAAATCAGTAAAAACAAGACAAACTAGTACGATGCCACACAATTATTTACATATTCCAGTAACATAACCTCATTACATTACTAATCTGAGGCTGAAAATTTGTTGGGTTGGTACTTCTCAACTTCACGAAGAAGTTGACGAAAATTAGGACATGTTCGAATTCATCAAGAGCTTGAATAAATTCATGAAGTTATTTGACAGCAATTTGGTGCATTACACTTATTCAATTTCTTGATGAAGCGACTTCATCATAGAAAATATAGTACCAACGTTAGTACTATATTTTCTATGGACTTCATGAATTAATTGATCGGGTTCATGAATTAATTGTCAATGTAAAACAGCTATTAGAGATTGCAACTTTGTTTTGGTAATATCAAAATTTTTTAGACTGATGAACAGTCTATAACTTCTTTATTTTTTAATCTAGAAAGATCCGGTTTGATTTGCTGGAATTTTAAGACATAATACTAGAGTGACGACAGAATTTTTTTATATTTTCAAGAGATAAAAAGTTGGAGGTGGTTTGATAAGATCACCTTTTACGTCACGTGACCCATCCAAAATTATTTAAACTAGCGAACAGCCCCTAACTTTTTTATTTCTCGACCTAGAAGAATGCGGTTTGGTTTGCTGGAATCTACGGAAGAAATGCTAGAGGGACGCCATGTTAGTTTTTCGATATTTCCAACTGTTAAAAAGATATAGAGGGGTATTGTTAGATCACGTTTCAAGTCACGTGACTATAATTTGGTTAGGGAACACACATTAAGCCGAAAGGAACGCTCTTTATCTAACCATCAAGTCAAATGTCACAAATGAAAGTGACTTAACCCAACTTTTGTGAGCGATGATGTGTAATACCAACAAATCATGAAAAAGTACAAATAAATGTTTTATAAATTATAAGTAGTTTTACTGCTAGCGTGTGATGAGGAATACAATATTTAAAAATGACGTTTTTACAAGATACAGTTGTAGTTCTGGCTTCTCAAGTAATATCTTAGCTTCTAACAAAAAAAAAAAAAATTATGCCCTTACATTTGTAGGTAGCATTTTTCGTGGGGGCATGGATATTCTTTATGAAGCAACTATTTAAGGATTACGAAGTGAGGCATATTATGGTTCAGCTTATATTCTCCATTACATTAACGTTATCATGCACTATGTTTGAATTAATTATTTTTGAAATATTAGGCCTATTAGAATCGAGGTAAATTAAGGATGTGTTAACATTCCTACTGAGAAATAATTTCCTTTATTTTTCAGCTCGAGATATTTTTATTGGTGCCTAATGCTGTATTTACTTCTCTTCGTCGTGATAGTGTTGAACCCATTTTATATTGGCTACTATTGTATAAGCAGCATTAGATATGGTGAGAACTTTTGTATTCGAACAAAATATAATAGTCGTGTGTTACGGAGTGATGTTTCAACCTGTTTTTCTTTATATTTTTAATTTTAGTTAAGCCCGATTACGTTAAGCATTTAACGATACTTATATGGATAGCTTTTATAATAATATTTTGGAAAATTGGCGATCCGTTTCCTATAATGAACCCCAAACAAGGAGTTTTGAGCATGGAACAGTTGGTATCGAGAATCGGAGTTATAGGAGTGACCGTAATGGCCCTTCTGTCGGGATTCGGAGCCGTGAACTATCCCTATACGTCCATGGCTTATTTTATGAGGTACACTTTTTAAAACAACATTTGGCGATACCGGATTTAATATTTTTCCTTTCGGTTTGAATTTCAGGGAGGTTTCGGAAGCAGACGTATTAAACATTGAGAAAAGGCTGATGCAAACCATGGATATGGTTCTCATCAGGAAGAAGAGAATAGCAATAGCAAAAAAACAGTCTCTTGAAAAAGTGGATTCGGCAAACAAAAGGAGCATCTGGGGAATGCTTTCATCCGTCGGCAGCAACAGAAGTCATGAAAGTAGGTAGCGGTACGGAATTGTATATATCTTATTAATAATTGTGTTGATTTTTCTTTTTCTACTACTGAAGGACTGATTTTCTTGCTCCAGATATATCTCAACTGAGATTGGAAATCGAAGGATTAGAGGAACTAAGTAGGACCCTGTTTCTGGAGGTGCACGAGAATCGTAACATGTTGGAGAGGATAGAATGGTCGAAAACTTGGAAGGGGATATATTTTAATTTTCTCGGCTATATATTTTCTGGATACTGCCTATGGAAAATATTCATCGTAAGTACCTTTCAACACATACTGAATTGAATTGTGAAATAAAAGTAATGTCATACAGGATGTTCAGTTGGTATCCAGCCATACATTCTACGGTAAAAATTAAGCGAGTTAACTCGGACAAAAATCTCTTCTTTTTTACAAAATTATGATTTAGGTATTTTATTTTTGCGGTTTTCTTCTAGTGCACGATAAATATCGTGTTCGATAGGGTGGGCAAGAAGGACCCAGTAACGAGAGGCATCGAAATCGCGGTCCACTGGATGGGATGGAATTTCGACGTTAATTTCTGGTCGCAGCAAGTGTCCTTTTACTTGGTCGGTTGCATCGTAGTTACGTCGATAAGAGGCTTCATTATAACGTTAACGAAGGTACCACGTTTCTATATAATTTATACTCTCTACACCCCATTTTATTTTCCAGTTCTTCAACAGAATGTCGTCGAGCAAGAGCTCCAACATAATCGTCTTAGTTCTGGCCCAAATAATGGGTATGTACTTCGTATCGTCGGTGCTGCTCCTGCGGATGAATATGCCGGTGCAGTACCGCGCGATAATAACTCAAGTGCTCGGCGCGTTGCAGTTTAACTTCTACCACCGCTGGTTCGATGTGATCTTCTTGGTTAGCGCCCTGGGCAGCATCGTTACCCTCTATCTCGCTCACAAACAGCCCGTGAGGGAGAGCATGTAACGGTTTAGGTTAAGTTCAACAACTTACGTTAGATTTTAACACCCAACATTCTTTATACCGTTTTTTTTTTATCGTATTATTTTATATGTATATTAATTTATTTATAACTGCTATTAAGTGAACGATTATATTGAAAGCCTGATTATAATTTTGAAATAAAATGATAAGCTTTATGTTATGTTGACGTGTTAGTCTTTATATTAAAAAAACGCGACATTTTGGGGATTTACCGAACACATTTACGGGATCAGAAAAAGCAATTGCTTTAAAAATTAATTAACGTTGCTAAACGCACAAATTTGAGCCCTTAAACTTAAACACATAAGTAAAAAAAAATAGCACTTGGTGCAGAATGAGATGGGGTAAAGGTAAATATGCTACTTTGCCACTGCGCATCGCAGCATCAAAATCATAGTGTCATAAAGGGGAAATTACACTATTTTTCTTGAGAATTAGCAAAAATTATCAAATTTAAAACGGCGCGATTGGTTATTAAGTAATTTCCTATTTAATTCAAATGTATAGGTTAACTTAATAGGTAAAATCGGCTTTTAAAAATACTAACGCAGATTTATTTTTCACTTTCTTAGCCTTAGCTAAGTGCCCTTGATCTGCCCCTGTTGTTCTAGGGCTAGGATCTGTGGGGGCGGATCGTTATTAGAACCTCGAGTTTCTGCTTTAATGTTCATTTTGGTTCTTACTGTCGATTTTAAGGCCATTACAGGTAGAACTGCTTTTCAGTTACACCTAACAGAAATGTTAATATCTCTGGCTACGATGGTACGGATAAAAAAAATATTTTCTATAAATTGCGTCGTTTTTAACTTTTTCCAAATCCGTCCACAGAATTAAAATTAAATCGAATTTACATGCTGAATGTTTTACACTTTCGTGAAAAACCATGCGTGTAAAACCTCAAATGCCCAAAAATTAATAAAATCGAATTTTACAAACTGTATTTGATTACAGGTTTCGTGAGATTAATGTGCATGAATTGAGGAACATTTTCCGAAAGTTTCATGATGTTTAATTGATTTTTAGAAAATTGACAACGATTTTAAGAAACACCGATTATTTCTGCAATAAAAAAAAATTATTTTATAGAAAATTTCATTTATAACAAAAATGATCTCTAGCATTTTCTTCTTGTGAAAAAATATTAGGGTTTGTGGAAAATGAATATGTGAGGACGTTTTGGGCCTAAGAGAAAAATAGGGTAAAACCTTCCAATAATTTCGGATAGATCTGATTTTTATGAATGTTTGGAATTACGCTTATTTCACCCTGTAAATAAAAAGTTATATGTGCTTGATAGGCGCTTCTTATTTTTAGGGGATAAAAATCACCCCTTATGCTAAAAAACTGAATAAATATAAAAATAGACTAAAATCATATCAATATATAGAATAAATATTGTTTTATATTGTGGATTATAATTTACGTTATTTTTATAAAGTTTCAACCCTTAATGATAAAAATATAAAATTAATGGTTTCTTTGACCTTAAAATATTTTTATAGCGCTTATATTATAGACAGAAATCTTTTCAATAGTTTATGATGTTATGAATAATTTATTACAATATTCCAACCCATAAAAAAAACTACCCCTAATAACAAAATAATAAAAAAAATAGTTTTTAACAGTTTGAAATGATTTGATAGGAAATAAATGAAATTCTTTTATCTGTTTACAATACAATTTATAATTTATCGCATTGTTTTGACCCTTAAAAACCACCCCCATTGAAAAAATGTAAAGAAATGGCCTTTAATTGATTTAAAATGGATTATAATGCCTTATAGTGTTTATCAGATCACTGGGTTTCTTAAAAATCGCCACAAATAAAAGCAATTTTATATATTTAAAGTTGATAAGTAGAATTATTAAAAGGAAAAAGTGAAGGTATTCTACATATGTATACAAAATGTAACAAAGTTGCGGATAACCAAAATATTGCTCGGAAAATTGAAGCGGTAAGGTTTTTTAATGATAACTTCCTTAATTTTAAAGCTATTAAGACGATCTAAAAACGATTTTACGGAAAATTTCGACAGCTAAAAGTAGGTACTGTAAACTTGAATATTTTTCAACGCGTTATTTTTTGAGATTTTTGAGGTTAAAGGGTTTGAAAAACATGACAGCGACATCTCTGTTAATTTTTATCCTACACAAATAAAAAAAAAACAAAATATTTCAAAACTTTGGCACTACTGAACGTTTTTCGTATCTTTTTTATTTTCAGTTATTTTCAAAAATGTTTTTTATTTGGTACCTAATTAAAACGGTTTTTTTTTCAATCTAAACCTAATATTTAAAAAAATATGCATTCTAAACCGCTTAAACTTGTATAATATATTGTTAGCACACAAAAATTTTAAATCTAGTGAAAAATTCATCAGTTTTTGTACCGATTTATTTTCTCCGAAAAAGCGAATTAACAGTCTTACTTTGATCATAACTTTAATAATTTTTACGCTAATGACTTAAAGACAAGTTCATTTTAAATATTTTTTAAAGTACTTGTAAATGTTCTGTGCATTTTTCTTGAAAAATATAATTATTTTTAGTTATTTTACGTTGAATGCCTCCAATTTAGTTTTTGGCGGACATGAAATTATCTTCAAACAGCCGTATGTCTGCACCTTATTGCACCTAAATGAAAAAAAACTCAATCTTTTTCTTTTTCTATAAGCTTCATTTTCTTCGAGATGTTTTTTTTTCCATAGAATGTCTATTCTCTGAGTTATTCAAGAAAAACTACTAAAAAACGCCTTTTTTTAATAAAAAATGTACATTTCCAATCACCAATAATTCAGAAAATATTTATTTATCGAAAACTGTTCATAAGATACTTTTTGCTTAAAATTGATTGCTTTATTGATTCCTGGGGTTATTTTCAATATTTTATTTTTACCTCCTGGGAAAAAGCACTTATCGACACTACATGGTTTTGTTTCTTGAGCTATTTTTTACTTGCAGTCCAAGTGTCGCGTCAATCGGTTCTATCCGAAAGAATTCAGAGGGAAAACCCTTGGTTCCCTGGACCACTAACATAGAAACCAGTCCTTTATACCATGTTTCCAGTATGTCTGAAAAACTGAAAAGTAAAAGACCATGTGCTGATACCGACTATACTGAAAGCTGAAACCTACGCGGAAGGCGTGGTCGCAAAACGACGGAATGTCCACGTCCAAAGCCATCTAGCATCTAGGCCAAGCAAAAGAAAAATCAGTCGTCAACGCAAGGTTATTCCCCCGAAAGTGTGCACTTAGTGGGCTAGTCGTTCGCGGAATCCTGTGTAGACGAAGCCTGAAATATTGATCTTTTAGGTTATATCCCCGAGGACCGATCTACGGCGCTTTCGGCGCGCGTATAGCCGAGATCGGACTTCGTGGACCGACGACGGAACTACCCGACCGCCGACCGCAGCGATTATTCCATCCGGCAGGCCGGTAAATATCTCCCAACCAACCCGTGTGGTAGCGCCGACGAGCTCCCGATTAATTGTGCATGTTCGAGTGTATTTTGGGTGGTATAACAATTGGTCGTGGTGTGTGAGAGGCTCTCCGCTCGCGATCCGTGCGGATTTTCGCCACAGAGAGCGAACTAACACACACATACACAGTAGAGATTTGAACAATTCGCGAGTGACTATGGCAGTACCGCCAATGGCCTGTACGCGATTTAGCGACAATTATGATTTGAAGGAAGAGCTAGGGAAGTAAGTACAAGCATTTTTATGTTGATGGTGTGTATTTGTCCCTGGCGTGGTTCACTTCTCGGCTCGGAGGTTTTATATTCGACGCGGCGGCTAATGGACGATTCCTCGTAGGAAAATGTGTTTTGGGGGCCTGCACACGAAAATAAACCCGGTTCTACGGCGGCGTTTATAAACGTCTGTGCGTTGCGAGGCCCGGTCGAGCCGCTGTCGCCTGAAAATCGCTGAAATTCCGGTGCCGTTTGAATATCTGCATTGGCGGCGAGAAAATCAATATCGCGGAGGCTCAGCCCTGTGCGGTATGACAGGTGGTTGTCTCCCGAATAAAATATTTATCCCGTCCGAGGAGGACGCCTCGAATTTGGGACCGCCGTCTTGTTTCGTACACCTGAAATTTCACGTTGGATCGATGGGGTATCGATTTGTCGCAGACGAACTCCGTGTTGCCGTACACATGTCGATTTACTTATCAGCCTTTTTTTTATTAGCCTGCTGTGTTTTTACTGGTGTTTCATACATGCAGATTACAATAATAATTTGTATTTTGTCTGTTTTCGCAGGTTCGCAATTGTCTGGAAAATACTAAAAAGCGCATTCGAAAACTTATAAAAACACGTTTGATGCTTCATAAAAATTCAAACCTCTGAAATCTGTATTTAAGATTTTCCAAGAATTTTCGGCAATTTTCTTTTCTCTAATTCACTTTTGACCAGAATTTTGGTTCCAAAACATTCGTTTTCACGTAATGTGTACTTCATTCAAAAAGTGTACGGGAAAACTATCTATTTGAAACCTTTTCTCGAAAAAATGCATCTTCATCGAGGTAATAGCAGTTTTTGACCAAAAAGCGCGGAAAATCATGTATATCTACAGGGTGTCTTAGTTTTAATCTACGAGATTTCGGGAGCAGATAGTATCAACTGTTTTTGAGATACAGGCTGGTAATAATTAAAAAAAAACATTTATTGCAAATAACTTCTGAAATAATAGAGGTATTTGAACTAAATTTGCTGTACATTATGTTGGGTCAAATTTCCATAAAATGTCAAGACTATTGGACTATGATTTTCAACAAAAACCGTATTAACTGAAACAAGATTTTAACAGTGTTTATTAGAAAATAATCGAAAAGTCAGTAGTAGGCGATGAATTTATCTTTCAAACCTGTCAGTTAGTAATAAAATTATTTTATTTCAACAATTGCCTCTGATTGTTGTTGAAAAAATATAAATTATTATTTTTATTACTTATTTGTGTTTTTTACTTAATACAATAATCGCTTATTTAAAAACTACCTTAGGTACTTGTTTTCTTTTTGTAGAATTAGGAGAGAAGTGAAGTAAAATTTATTTGTCCAATTGTCAAATTTGGAAGATAAAGCCTACTACTGACTTTTTGATTATTTTCTAATGAACACTGTTAAAATATTGTGTAAGTTAATACGGTTTTTCTTGAAAACCATAAAGTTTTTTAAAATTTAACGAGTAAAAAAAATAAAATTAAATTCTGCTATGAATTAATATCACTATTTTTCAATTCGGTCAATGAAAAAAAAGTTCGGTACAATTTTAGAGGTGAGTCATCCCCAATGAACATCTTGTAGTGCTTCAATTAACTTTAAATCCTAGTCAAAGAAGACCAGTAATAAACCTAAATCATGTACCAAATTTGGTTCTTCTACGTTAAAGTGTTATTGATATTTTTTTTCGAAATTTCGAAATTTAGTTAGTGAAAAAGTTACCCCACATACGATGGAACAAAAATGCCTATATTTTGTCTATTTCTGTCTCTGTTTTACAGCAAATTGGATTTTTTTAAAATTCCTGTTAGAAATATTTCGGCTAGTTTCAAGTAATTTAAATAAAAAATAAAGTAGCATCTTTTATTATTCGATTATTACAAGGACTTAAAGAGAATAATTAATTTCCATGTTTTTTAGATTTCTCAAACATTTTTTACCGCTAGTAAATTTTTTTTCGTAATAATGTTTCACTAAATAAAATTTAAAGCAAAAATAAATGTATGAAACAACTTACAAAATATGAAATACACGAAAATTTAACTAAAAGGTTAATAACAAAATTACATAATAAATTCAGTGCTAAAAATTAAATTAACAACAGATTAACTAATAAACGATTATTGCTGCTACTAACAGTATTTCAGTACATAGAAATTCGAAAAGTACAAAAATTTTCTTAAGCTAAGAAAATATTAGATTGGAAATTTTTAATAAAATATTTTATTTACTTTTAATCTTGAAAATTAACACACTACATTATTTTTTAAAAGACAATTATAATAAATTGGTATAAATATTTGTTAACAAAAGACTAAAAATATAAAATTTTATGTTAAAAAGTAATGCCTACATTTCCATATTTTAAAAAGTTAGCTCTGGAATTTTAAATTAAAAAAAGAAGAATAAAAACCAGGCTGAGAAATACTAAAGTAGAAGATTTTATTAATAAAGTAGTAGAAAAATTTTCAAAAAATCCGAATTGAATTTCTTTTTTTTGTTTTTTTTGTATTAAAAAGATTTTATTAAAAATATTTCCAAAAAATTCAATTAATTCACTGTACCTACCTATTTCTACCTATAATTTATATTTCTCCCATCCTCTCTCTTACCTTTATGCAGATACTTCTTATTGTTATGAATGTGATGGAAATTCTAAAGCATAGACTAAGATTCCTCGATAGAAAGTTTCCTAATCATCGGATATTTACTGAGAGTTTTGGAAATTAATGATTCTTTTGAAGTTCTTGTAATAATCAGATAAGAATATTATTGATTCAACAGATGCTACTTTATTTTTTATTTAAATTACTTGAAACAAGCCGATCTATTCCAATTTGCCGTAAAACAGAGACAGACACCCTGTATATTATTACGTCCAACGCCACATTTGAATTGATGCCGTATGTGTTTTATCTTTTTGACCAATTTGACAAAGCTACTGTCGCAACAAAATTTGTGGCATTAACCACCTAATATAATCATTACTCGAGCTACGTATTTATAAATTTTTACGTTTAAAGCAAAAGGAAACGACATAATTTGTACGCCTCTTTAGTATCGACGCAGGCGGCACTTCAGTATTTATATAAATTAAAATGTACAGGAATCGTTTCGAATAAAACGTAAAATGCAGTGTAACACGTCAATTAATCAGTCAGTGGAAAGTATTTACGTATACGGACTGACAGCTAATCAGAACATCTTAGAGCTAAGAAATTGACGTAACAAAAAATCTCGCGATGCGTAAAAATGTTCTAAAATTATTTAAATCAAATTTATCAAGTTCAAAAGTATAAGTTATTTTAATCAAGAAAGAATCAAAATTAAACTATAGGCCCTATAGTTTAGTTTTGAATCTCTAGGGTATCTAGGGTATAATTTCGTAACGAGGAAAATACTAAACGATCAAAACATTAATTTTAGAGAGAATACATACTCAAAAAACAAATTTAATAAATAAGTGCTTACCTAAATTATTGAAAAATAAGGTACTTAAAACAGTTTGTTACTACAAAATTCGTTTGGTTGTTGTTAAGGAAATTTGTAATTTTCGCACAACCCAGATCATAAGCACAATACAACTGAAAACACGATGAACACTGCACTACTTCACGTAGTAAAGACATAACACAAGACGTTACAAATCAATTTAAACAATAGGTAATTCTTAATTTGCAAGTTACAGACCGTTCAAGTTTTTGAAAATCATCAGGGATACGTAAATCTCTCGAAAAATACCCGCGCAGTAACAGGTTAGGTCGATGTCGATAGCGACTGTTTTTATTTTTACAAAGCCATCTGTACTTTCAATTTGATATTGTTATATATGCTAACATTTCTCTTCTTCTTTAAACTCGATCCAAAATAGCGAACATGGTCAAAAAATTCACAAAATTCACAAGAAACGGTTTTTCTTAAATAAATAAAAAACTGTAGCTCCCATCGAAAAATTTTAAATGAGAAAGTTGTAGGTTTTAAAAAGATTTATCGACTTTTATGACTTTCCATACGTAGCGATTGCTTTGTTACTATTCGAGATATATTGAGAAAAACCGTTAAAAATCTTCTCTTTTCTCTTCCTCTATAACTCGTTAACATTTACGTTCCCATACTTGCTATTTACTGCAAGTATAGCCCGCGGCAAGCAAAAAAGCACATTTTTGAAAAATAAAAAAATATTAATTATTTTTCTATATACAGTATGTCCACGGTTAGAGTGGAAAATAGGGAAAATATTTTCATTTTTTATTTTATGGGGAAAAGGCATTCTTGATTAAAATTTTTGCTTGTCTTTAAAATGCGGTTGGCATGGAGAATTTTCATCTTGCATGTACAGGGTGATCAGAAGATCGGTAAACATAAAATTCGTTCAAGAATAAACCGCCTTTGTTTTTAACAATACAGAAATTTGTTATTAAGTAAAGTTGCTTAGAATTGAAATTTATATTATAATTTCAATTTATATATGAATCGGCCTACGTTGACAGAAAGGGAAAAATGTTTTATTCATTTTACGAGAAAAAGGCATTCTTGATTAAAATGTTGGCTTATCTCTAGACATTTTAAAGATATGCAAAAATTTTAATCAAGAATGTTTTTTTCTCGTAAAATGAAAAATAAACATATTTTTCGTCTTTTCCGCTCTAACCGTAGAGATATTGTACATGGATTTTTTGAAAAAATGTCTGTCTCGGAAATTGTCTAGATCTTCTCAGTAACGATTTTTATTTTCTTCGTAAAGAATTGTGTTACCATGCTATTAAAATTTTTTGACTATTTTATTAATTTTAAAGACCAAAAAATAGTCCCGGAAATATTTAATTTTTATTTAATTTACATTTTTTTTTACTTTTATGGTCATTTTAATTAATTATTACAACAGTATTTTTCGTGAAATACCTTAATTTTTTTGCTAATTACTAATTACTACAATTACTAATACTAAAAATCAGTGAAACATATTCCATTATTTTTTTCTTGAAAATATAAGGATTTAACATTAACCTCCATAAAGCGCATTGCTGAAAAACGTTAATCGCGTCTTCTAATTTTTTATTTTTAATTAAAAATTTACCTCGACTCCAGAAGGTCTTTTTTTTTGAATTCGTGAAAAAATCTGCAATTTTCAGTCAGCAATTTCTTTAGGTAAAAGTCGTTGTCATAAAGTAAAAATTGAAGTAGTTATTTGAAAAGAACGTACCTAAAAAATGTACGATTTTTTGAGTCATTTTTTAAATCCTTAAAATTAATAAAATCGTCAAAACTTTTTAACAGCATGGTAATATTAACTCTTTACAAAGGAAATAAACTGAAAATCGTTACTGTAGAGCCATCCGCTAAGAAGATCTAGCCAATTTTCGAGAACGCCTTTTTCCAAAAAAATCGAGATATCTCGAAAAATAATTAATATTTTTAAATTTTTCAAAAGTGTACTTTTTTGGCTTGTCGCGGACTATACTTACAGTCAATATCAAGTATGGAAACGTAAATGTAAACGAGTTGTAGAAGAAGAGAAAAGAAAAGATTTTTAACGGTTTTTTCAATATATCTCGAAAAGTAACAAAGCAATCAATACTTACAAAATCAGTCGATAGATCCTTTTAAAACCTATAACTTTCTCATTTAAAATTTTTCAATAGGTGCTATATTTTTTTAGTTAATTTAGAAAAATCATTGTTTGCAACCTTAGCGAACTTTTTTGGCCATGTTCACCATTTTGGATCGAGTTTAAAGAACAAGAAACTCAATTTAAAATTTAATTTCCTATACGGTCATATATTTTTTTTTTAGATATGTAATAATTTCTATAAGTACTTCTTTATAATGCTTGGACTAAATATTAAATATGGAAGCTATAACTATCTGATTTTATGGGGGTCACAATAATTGAAAATGCATATTCATTAGGCGTTCGCAGAATTGTAAAGAATTAATTATTGTAATATCTACTCTTCCTACTACGGATTTGATTTTTCTTTTTTTGACTGGTCAGTCCACTTCTACCACGAAACGAGCGTCGAAAATTCTTATGATGTTTGAATCGGAATTTTCGGCAGAGGCAATCGAAGTCGGCTATTTTTATTTAGCTACTTTGTATTTTGTCGTCGGTTTATTTCTATTAATAAAAATATTCGGTATTTATTTACATTCTGTAGCGGCTTTACGATCTCGCCAGGAATAGACCAGTTTTCCAATAATTTACTTTTCGATCTCTAAGTTGGAGCGCTACACTACTACATAATAAATAGTAGGTATATCATCTACTACTTGGGTACCTAGGTTTTGTTTCAGTATCGAGAAGTGAAATAAAATGAAAATTGAGAAAAACTTCATTGAAATTTAAAAATATTTAACTGGTTTTCTTACTTTTTTGTTAGACAGGTGTTTTTCTGTTCAGAAGACAAATGAAAATGAGAAAGCCGGCAATTTATTATTTAGCTGCAAGTCAGCCGTGATTTCCTGTCAAAAACACGAGTAAATAATCGTTTCTTTTTAACTTTTTTTTATATGTTGCACAAATTAACGAGCCACACATTCTATTTACAGGTTATAAATATGTAGTAGATATATTTTTAATACGGGGTTCGTTCTAGTTAATGTCAAAATTCAAATTTACTATATTGTTTAGCTAACAAGGTGGTATTTTTACATATTTTTAGTATTTTTGGATATACGTAGTAGGCGTAGATATTTACAAATCTATAAATACGCCGGATTCGCTTCAAAGGCAGGCATTTATTAAAATCTTAAATGTAGGTATATACATATATCAAAGTTAAATTAAATTAATTTATTGTCACTTACCCTTTGCTGCTATTTGAAGCGAGAAGAATGTCTGCAACGCCCATGGAATTCTGTTTGCCGTTCTATTTTCGAGTTCTCAGAAAACGAATGTTTGCACTGTCGCGATCGCGTGCACTTGCAGAAAATCACTCGACGAACGTCAACACACTTGTTTTTCACTTTTCACCTGCAATTTCTATCAGTGCGCACTTATTTTATTCCCGATACGAATCTTATGGAACACGCTTCACAAATCAAACTCGCCCCGTTTCAATTTTTCCAATTTGACATCCCGAATGAAAACAAAAGAAGGGCGCTAATCAGCCCACTCCTGCTAGATGGTCGTGACGTCACCATTTAGTAGTACCCGAATTGCCGTCTAGGGGGTGCGTCTAGTTTTTATCTTCGAGAGCTCTGATTCAGATCAGTCGATGTTTATATTATTATTATATTGTTAATAAAGTAAGAACTAATTAGTGATCAAAATTTAAAAGTGACAAGTGCAGGGTAAATAACTATCGCGTCGCGTTTAGTAAGCCTAAGTGATAATTCCATGAAAAAACATTGTTTATATTTCACAAGTTTAGAAAATGGTGGTACCTACATAAAAATTAAAAATCCACAAACATTGGTGACAAAGGTGAGTGTGAAAACCTCTTGTAGGCAACTAGCCTTACTTTATCTCTTGTTTGCCAAATACTCTTTTGTAAATATTAATGTACTTAAACCTACTACACCCTTAAAAAAGGGGGGAAATTCGAAAATCATCAGTTATTGACGATTGGTACAGAACATGCAAAAGGCCACGAGCAGCACGTGGCACAGGCTCTGTATCAGGCTGTGGTGTATAAAAATGTGAGTCTTAACGGAGTGATCGATCATTTCTGTCGTACAAAACAACCAAACCGTAGTAAAATTAGTCGCGAGAGAACATGATTGAAAACAAGATGAGGTCTGACAAGTTTTTTCTAACGAGACTGGTGCTCTGTCCGGAAGAAAACGTCGGAAAAATTTGTATCGGTTTTGTGCTTAATCCCATATTTCATTTGCTTGTATACTGTAAATTACACTTTATTTGAACGCGTTTTTTTCAAATAACTATTTCAAACCAAACTCTGTAGTTCTGCGAGAGAAAATAGACTTGACGTATACTCCCCCACTCACTTCCCGCGGATTGTTTTCCGTTTGCCGAACCCCCGTGGAAAGGACGACGGGCGGGGACGCGGAGGAATATGTCAGCTGCTGAGGCAGGTTAATTAATTTGTCTGTTAATGTTATTCGGATTGACGTATCTAAATCGATCAAGTGCGTGCCGGTAAAATGGACGGAACCGTCCGCTCCGATTACGTGGCTCCGAGATGAGGACTTGACGGAAATGTCGGCAACCGCTGCTTTCTTTTTTTGACGTGGATACTTGTAAAAAATTGTCCATGCGGACGAGCGTCATTCCGGATATCAGGATGTAACGAAAATATGAATTGACAAACAAAGTTGGTCGCATGTAAAATGGCGGCTTGAAAAAATGCGGTCGCTTGCCAAATATTCGTCAAACTTGAGCATATGCCGTATCGTGTGGATGCTGCATATCGATAGCTCACAGCAGTAAGTCGTGTTTATGTTACAACTCGATTAAATTCGTGATGTAGGTTCTTGTTGAAAATTATGTACTGAAAAATTTTCCGGGCCGGTCCTGTCGCCTGGTAAGAGAACACTGACGATTACAAACCCGGAAGCGGGACCTCTTCCGTCAGCCGCGACATCTAGAAGGCGAAACGCGACGCCCTCCAGGAATTCTTGTAAATGTCAGCCCATTCTAATTGCCCTCTCGTGAGCGTATGACAACTCATAATTTTCGTTACCGGAGATATAAAGTTGGCTGTGGGGAGATTAAGAGGTGTCTTTTGTGCCATCTGGCTGTTTATCAGTTTTATTGCGGCGGCTGTGGAGGTGTTTTTCCCGAATAAAACGTAAAAATAGGGACATTCTTTTAGGATATTTCTCTTGTCCGGTTGGAAGTTTCCGAATAGCTTGTTTTATGGTGCCACTGGCGCGCGAGAATATCGCGTGACACTGGGCCAGTGGCGTAGCTACAAGTTTCTGGGTAAAAAAAATGTGTAATTGCTTAAGATCAGCAGGGAGATAACAATGTCAGACTATATTTTTTAACTGGTTTAAGAAAATAATGATGTTCTCAACACAGTTTTATTTACCGCCGATCACTTGACATCTAATATTATTTTTGTTTAATAATAGTACTAGTTACGTCAACTAAGATAATTTCGATTTACAATTCACCGCAGTTTGCGACATAAAATAATTGTAAGCTTGGAAACCCCCAAAAAAACGACACACCACCACGCCTATGCCTTTATTTCGAAATTTACGAGATCTAAATATATTCCGCAACCCCTTCTGAACCGCCGGTCGTGAGTTCGGGTCGTTACTCACCTCCTAATGGCTTGTGCGAAGCCAAGACCTCACATTAGACTTCGTTTTGGAGTCTCGTCGTGTTTTATCATCAACCCGATTCATATCTTGACTCTCCTCTAGCCAGAAAGGCGTCCACAGGGAGCCGCGCACGCCGCGATGTTGGCAATTGTTGCATAATTATGAAATCGGAGGTGCGCGTGCCGTCTTAAATTTAGAACAGGCATTTTAGAATATACTCTTGTGAAAAGTCGAGATACCTAAGCCGACCGCGATAAGTATAGCCCGTTTCGAGTCGCCGCGGATTAGTTTTCTGAAAACACTTTTACTTAAATGACATGACAAGCCCTAATCATTCGAATAAAGAAATTAATAGCATTAGTAATCGTTTTAATGATTTTATTTGAGTAAATGTTCAAAAATACCTCCATTTCCACGAACACAGGCCCAACATCTTTTTAGTAACGAAAATGTAATTTGTTCGAAATTTATTGTTGCTTGAATCTGATGAAAAGCATTATTTATTCTTTCTTCTAACTGCTTAGAATGTCAAAGTTGCTATCGCAGCCCACTATGTAATTTTAATAAGCATTATATTCGAATATCGATGTGTGTTCTCAGTTCGTTTTTTAGAGCTTTTACTTTATTTTCGCCTTCAGTTACTGGACTAATAGCGAAATAGCAATAGCGGAAACGGGAGTAGAAGGCCCTGCCTTTGACGTCACCGGCCGTCGAGGCACCGCCCCTTCTCGCAATGCACCGCATTTACTGATACTTTTGCAGCTTTTACCGTTTAATAGATTGCAGTAGCAGAATTAGGAACCTCATTCATAGAGCACACTCAGTGACGTCTATATATCTCCTTCTTCTAATTGTCGGGTTTCTCTTACGTCGGCAAACCGATAATTCCGGCGATTTTATCGGGTACGGAAAACACATACATCAATTAGAAAGCACGCGAACTGTGGAGTTCCTTTATCAAGATGAATGGTATCTGGGATTAAAGTTTCTTTCTATAATAGATGCCGCGGGAGGACGCCATGTAGAAGGTGGCCCAAAAAATCTTTAATACATCGAATGAATTGGTAAACATTTTCAATATATTTTGTATCACAAACACTACATTTTATTACTGCCGTATCATAAGTTAAACAAGAGTGTTTAAAATATTTATTTAAGAATGCCTAAAATATACCAAGTCTCACCCACTATCCCTTTGCGAACGAGTCGCTTTACATACGCACCGAAGTGTCAAACTGGACTCACGAGTCGAATTTTTCGTGTTTATTTCCATTGATTCGACGATTGGCGAACGCTTTTAGTTTTATCAAGCAGATATTTTTGTAACAAACGCATATTGTTATTATTATCTACATTTTTCTATTGCAATAACACGTGTGACACTATGCAGTACTTGTTTATTTGAAACGAGTGTTTTTTAATGCCTGTTGGGTACTATTTGAAAAAGTTTACGGCCGTTTGTCCTTCAAATCGAACAGTAAAATTAACAATTAATAATGTTCGCTTGAATAAACGAGTTCTTCATTAGAAGTCCAATAAATTTTTTTTGTGTCCCATCCACTGATATAAATATTGATAACTGCTAACTCATGCAGCATAGTCCACATGTTTTTAATTAAATGTAATTGACAATTTGTCGAGTATTTAACAGAAGCGGCCTATATTGCATGCGACGCTATAGGAATTATACTGCTATGACGTTATATTTGCAACGTTAATATTAATAAAGTTAATGTAGGCTAATTGACTGTTTTCCTACATCCATTTCTGTTTTTGCACGTTACATAGACCAGGGCGGATCTGTTTTGAGGTGGATGTGAGAGGGGGCAAGTAAATTTTTTCTGGATTACCTTCAGTACAACTCACATAATAAAAGTGTAGATCCCTAGACCTGGGCGAGGCCCGGAACATTTTCAAAATTGCAAAAAATACCCATTTTATCTGAGTTTTTTTACTTATATCTTGGGAGCTATGCATTTTGGAAGAATATTGAAGAGGAAAAAAGTTTTAGAATTTAATTTTGTACAATATACTTCAAGTTAAAAATGTTTGAATTTATTACCGATGTTGCAAAAAAGCAATAATTGATGCAAAAAGGCAAAATAATCAAGTTTTTTGGCTAATTTTTTAAAAATATTTTAATTTCTTCGAGAGCATTCTAATTTTGGTAAAAAAAAAACTTTAGAGTATAATAAAATAACACACCAAATTTCATTAAAATCGGTTCTATAGTTTTCGCAGAATAATTTTTTTGAAAAACAATTTGAAAAAATTTTTTCGAATTTTCAAATAAAGCATCTAGATACTTGAACATTTTTTCACATAGAAAAGACCGCTCAACCTTTCAAATGGTTTTTCAAAAATTGAAATCGGTTGATTAGGACGACCCGAGGGGTATGCCACTTCACAAAAGTTGTACACGTATTTATAAATACTTGGATATTTAAAGTATTTATGGTATTTAAACGTATTTAAAGGTACATAATTGTAAATACCCTTCAGGGATTTAATTGTATTTAAATCTAATTATAAAGATTTTAGTGTATTTCTGTATAAATAATAGTATTTCAAGCATTTAAGTGTAATAAAGTATATTTAATAGCATCTAGCTCTGTATCTAATATGCTAAAAGTCGTGATTTTTTACCTAATTATCTGAAATTATTTTCATATGAAGGTACAATATTTAGGACTACGAAATTTTAAAAATAAATGCTTAGAATGTAATTATTGTAGAACTTATTACGATGACCTGCTGATGTTTCAGAAATTATTTTATGATTTTTCTTAACCACATTAATCACTTAAAACCCTAGTAATTAAAATTTTTAGAGTATTTTGAACCTACTTTCTGTTTCTGTTTAAAAACTGGCTTTTTGAACATTTAAGGAAATGCAAATAATAATATACAGTAATGCAGAACAACTTACATAGCAATGCATGTAAAAATCGATATAAATACATAATTAAAATGTTTTTTAAGGTTCTTATATTTTTTTAATATTGCTACTTTGTCAAACCTTTTTTTAAAAAAAGGGTGAATTTCCTAATAAGTTGAGTTTTTAGCAACAACTGATTTACAATAAAGATCTAATAAATATATTTAGGTTGATTTTTAAAAAAATGATTAATTTATATTGAATATTCATTAACTTATACGTTTGTAGGTATATGTACTCGTATATGTTTACATTTGCCTAAAATTGAGTTTAAAAAATATTGCAAAAGTACTTACCTTAATAAAAAATTTTCAGCAAAATTGGGCAAATTGTAAACTTATAAACACATATCCAAGTGTAGTTAACCATATTTAAAAGTATTTAATTTAATTTAATTGTATTTAAGTGTGTTTAATGGTATTTGAAAATATTTAAATGTATTTAAAAGTATTTTAAGTATATTTAGATATATTTAACGGTATTTATATGTATCTAATGGTATTTAAAAGTATTTAATACAAAACTGTACACGTATTTAAAGAGTGGCCAACCCCTCGGGACGACCACAGTAAGTTTAAATTTTTTTTTTTTTAAACAATTTATCAATTTGCAATTTATTTTTTTTTCAAAAATTATTGTTTTAATGTACTTTCTTTTTTCTTAATTTTGTCTGTATTTAACAAAAATATTAATTTACATATACATATATATATTTTTAATTTGTTTAAACAAAAATAAACTAAAGTTAACACTCTTTTTTGGCCGTCCTAATCAGCCGATTTCAATTTTTCAAAAACCATTTGAAAGGTTGAGCGGACTTTTTTATGTGAAAAAATTTTCAAATATCTAGATGCATTATTTGAGGCTGTGCAACATTTTGAAAATTCGAAATTTTCTTTTCAAATTTTTTTTCAAAGAATTATTTTGCGAAAACTATCGAACCGATTTTAATGAAATTTGGCGTGTTGTTTTATTATACTCTAAAGTTTTTTTTTTACCAAAATTAGAATGCCCTCGGAGCAATTAAAATATTTTAAAAAAATTATCCAAAAAACTTGATTATTTTGCCTTTTCTTCATTAATTATTGCTATTTTGCAACGACGGTAATGAATTTAACATTTTTAATGTGCAGTATATTGTGCAAAATTCAATTCTAAAACTTTTTTACCTCTTCAATATTCTTCCAAAATACATAGGTTCCAAGATATAAGTAAACAACTCAAATAAAATGGTTATTTTTTAAACATTTTTGCAATTTTGAAAATGTTCCGGACCTCGCCCAGATCTAGCTGCGGATTTTTTATAGCAGTTACACCGAAAGAAGTGATTTTTTAAATCTCGTAAATGATAAGAATCTATCAAAATTTAAGTTATATCTCGAAGGGTATTAGAAAATTTTTCTCCTTAACAATAAAACAAACGACCGGAGTTTTTGACAGTTTCAATGGTTACGGTTGGTCTTCAGTTTATACGTTAATATTCTCTTCCAATCGGTTATGAATAAAAAGAAGCGAGATGGCGCCAAATGCGTGCTATCCGAGTGGTCCAGCTAAAAAAAATGAAGTTAAATTTTCGATAGAGAGAAATCGTTCAAAAAACATTTTGATTTTTCGCCCATTAACTATGATGTAAATTTTCTGAATATAAATTTGAAGATACATGTGCTAAGTGAACCCTATCAAGGCCGGGTGGATACTTTTCGTAATTTCTTACCAAATGACAACCAAGTTCAGTGGCGTACATTTACAACAGACCGATACGTAAAAAAATAATTCCCAACGCTTTTTACTGCGAGAGGAAGCCGTGGAAGATTCCTGCAGTTCCGCTGAAATTTTAATACCGCCTGTGCCCCACTGGCGTCCTTGGCGCGCGTCGGACGGAATTTGTAGGCAATTTTCTTGTGCAGCATCGGAATAATGATGGGAATTTACGGGCCGTCGTGAAGCAGTTGCTGTGCGTTCCAGAAATCCCGGATCGATACCCCCGATTGTGAGGTAGGCCGTCGGATCGGAATCTGGCGGCTTCGACACACAGGAAATTGTATCTTTTTTCATTTGCCGACGGGCTACGCCATAGTTTTAGACAACGTTGATTAAAGCCTCGAGGAAGACCGCAGAGATAAGACACTGCGGATTGAGAATGTCGGCGGGCTATACCGCAAACGGTGGCGGTTTGAGTGGCTAGGTGGAAAAGTACCGTTTCAGCACGGGAAATTTAAAAACAACTTCTAAATCTACCTAAAAATATTTCTAAATGTCAAATTTCCGAGACGAAAGTCTTAATTATGATTCTTAGGTGGAACACCCTGTATACTATATGGAAGGTGGTGCACTTATGTTCTTCGTGTATTCTGAAAAGCAAGTGAAAGCTTTGTGCAAAACCATACCTATCGTATCAACTTCGACGTCATCTGTTACGTGGGTGTTGTATAATAATGAAAACGTAATATTGACAGTTGGTAGAAGGAAGCGCAAAAACAAACGCGTCGGTGGGGAATTCTGGAAGGAAGCCTAAGGAGTCGAAGTGAGAACAGGGTGGAGATGGGGAGTAAGACGATCGGCGGGCAGTGAGGCAAAATAGTGAAAAATCAAAGTGTTTAACCCGTATTAATTAGCAGATAATATTCTTAATATGTACTTTGTTGTTAATTGTTCTATGTAATCTTATGATTGTGATGGTTACAGATGTTTAATGATAATAATTCTTTGTATGTTTAGCTTCCTTTGCTTTATGTTCAAGAGCATATATTTTTCTAAAGTAAAATTGTTACAATTATTATTAACGATTGCTCATTATTTATTACATGTTATAAAATATATATTGTGACTGCCCGGATATTGCAATAACAACTCCTTTGTTTCACATTTAACTTGTTTTATCATGATTACGTTGTTCGAGAAACAAATAATAAAGCATTTCTTGTGCTCACTTTATGTCATACGCCTATAACAGCCTGGTTGAATTTACTAACATTTCCGCTCTTGAGGGTCAAATCTGAAAAAATAGAATAATTAAATACAAAAAAATAATTGCTAAAACAGATCTTCCGAAATCTCAACTCATTGCTGGATTGCCTCCTGTATGTGACTCCAGTACCTTCCGGCCCTGCCGGCTAACTAGCACCAAACCTCTTCAGTTTTACTTGGAAGTGTGTATGTCTAATTCGAGTGAGGTGGCATTTAGTGACACATTAAATGAGTCGGGTGTTAATTATCATTAGCAAAGGATCTTAATTTATGCCTTTTGTTATCGGTTGTTTTGTATTTATATTTGGGTAGTTAGAGCAACGATCGTGGGTTTCTCTGCCATGCTCTTTCCCCACAGGAGCTCTAGGTGAGCCTGGCACTCTCATTTTATGTTAAATTGTTGTTAATGTTTTTGTTGTTCTTTCTAATTGTCACATGTTTAATTTGAGGACTGTTTGTACGTAAATAATAAAGTTAGGTGTATTTACTCTGCTTTTGTTTTATAAAATTAAACCATACTTCCCCTCTTTAAAGTTAGTAGCCAGCGCCTTCCGGTCAATTAAAAAAATAGATACATACAATGTAGGTATTCCTTATGACGATCACATATTTTTGGCCACAACTACAGCTTCCAGAACGAATAAAGATTTAAGGAGTTTTCGAAACGCTTGCATCTATCAAAATTTTTATAAAATGTCGATTACCTCGAAACCTGTATATCTGGCAATCAAAAGGAATAATCGTATGTACGACAGAAGCTGAACATCAAAGTCGACAATCAACAACCGAGTTCCAAACATTTCCAACTGAAACTCGCCTTATCGCCGATATCAATCCGGGAATTAATTGAGCCGGAGCTGCAACTCCTCTCCAACTCCGGTAATTTACTGAAAATTTCCCCAACGTTTAATTAAATTCAAAAGTAAGGGCTATTTAAAATACCAGCTGGAAGCAGAAGGACGGGAATTTACTTCAACTATCCCACTGCGCCCACCCCCTGACCAAGTGGCGATAATATAATAAGCTTTCCTTAGCAGCAGCGGGATACGCTTGGCGATGACGTCAAGCGTAGGCGATCGCCGCCTTAAAAGGGCTCCTAGGGTCGCTTGGCTTAGTTGCCAATATGAAATAGTAATAAATAGCGCCTAATTTGATACGACATGGTTCCATTCCATAATAAAAAAAAAATAACGAACTTGACTCATATTTTTATGACTATAACGCCTTCGACTTCAAATTGCATTGCCTTATGTGAACTGATATGTTGTAACTTTAACCAGAATAGCATTAATTTAATAGGATGGAGATCAGTACCTTAACTGCGATGGCTGCCGATCTGTGGTGTGCCTCAAGGATCCATTTTAGGTCCTGTACCTTCTTTAATACGCATAAATGATTTATCAAATAGAAGTACTTTATTTTCTGATGGCACCACTGTTAATTGTAGTGGTTCAGCATACAATCTTCAGAAACAGTTATAAAAAGAAAATAATTTAATACAAATAAACTGAATCACTACACTTTTTTTTCAAGTTGCCGTCTCTCTGTGACCTAGTGTCGCTTTGAAAATACTGCATCCGATGGGCGGACTGACAAATAGGGGCAGTGTCTGGCCTGTCCCCCAGAATTTATCGATAAAATTGAAACAAATCGCGAAGCCAGAAAGCAGCGATGTTCCGTTGGAATAATTCGTTGATAAAATGCTAGAGATGCCTGGCGGCGTGCCAGCGGAGGCAGTGTAACGTGAAGGCGTCTCTCCGATGTGCGTCGAATTTTATATAAAATATTAATACGACTCCAATTCGGTTAAGCCGCTTTTTTTAAACGCACGATGCACGGAACGGAAAATTGAATAAAACCCATCGATCGGGCCGTCGCCACTTCGCTAAGTTGGTACAGTTCCTTCCAAAGATGCGTGAAACGGCAGCTTGGAAAGTGGAACAGAATTATTAAATTTGTGGGACGTGGAAGCGCACTGATTTATTAAACCGTATGTTGCTTGGGTGGACGTTCGAACACACCGTATGCTGGCTCCGCGAGAGTTCTGTAACGAGTTCCGCATCCGCATCTGGAAAATGCCCTTTTTTGAATTGTGGTCGTCTCCAAAGAGACCTTGTTGTACAAATAATAGAAAATAAATACACATAAATCCGCGTTTACGCACGGAGTGTTTTAATTACATCACCTGAACCCAGTTCCTTTCCGGCAAACTTAATTCAATGATTCAGACGGCACGGCGCTGTCAAATGTCGGCGGTAATCGTTTCGGGAGCCGTTAGATATATAGCAATTTAATAATGTGAGTGGCTTCGGCCGACCCGGGATGAGAAACATTAATCATTTTCGCTATCATTAGTGCGATTGGCGCACCCTCGTTATACAGGCTGGACCGTCTTTCATTTCCCGCTACTGACAGCTGGTTAAAGTTGAGAGATACAAAGTAGATTAACACGTTAGTGACGTTAGCCAACGGTTCGAATTTGTGTATTTTTTTGAGCATTCCCAAGAAAGTTAATTTTAATGGAAGTCAAATCTCATAATTCAAAGGAAAGGTTATTAAAAATCATTTTTTTTTATTAAAAAGCAAATTTTCACACTAACCACAGTGAATAGTCCAGTCACTGAAGGCTCCCAATTTTTTCGGATAGCATGGATTTTCCTGAAAATTTGCATACAAGCTCATCTGTCCCCCCACTTCAAAAGTTATATTGTCTAGATGTGTACTTTTTTCTATTGGGGGGTGAAAACTACCCTTGTACGAGAAAAATGTGAAAATCGCAGATTTACGTATTTTAAAGATTAAATTCATGTTTAAATATGTTGGATAAAGTTCCTTTCGTGTTTTTTAATATAATTTATGAAATTTATGAACTAACTTTCCATGGCCAAGAAAATAAAAAAAAAGTTTTTAACAGTTTAAAATATTCTTTTGGTGCATTCACAATGTATTGCGATATATCTCTTTTGTTATTCATTAGAAAGCTTACGACTCATTACAAAGTTGCAACCATCCCTTATAATAAAATAAAATATTATTGAAAGCTTGAGATGTTTTAATGCTACGTATATGTTGAATTATACACTTTTTATTGGTTTTCAAAAGATCTGGTATATTGCAACTTTTCAGCCAACTAAAAAACCGTTATGAAAGACCTACCCCTCATAAAAAAACCCTACCCCTTACAGAAAATTTTCCTAAAAATTATATGTGAATATGATGATATAATTAATTTTTTTAAATTTTATTGAATTTAATCTTAATATTTTTTATTAAATTATTATCAAATAAAAAAATATATACATTATAAATGGATGTATTGTATACAATGTGTATATAGCGTGTCCCATTAGTGCGGGAAAGTCCAATAACTATGTTAAAATATATTCAACTATACAGGGTGTTCCACTTTTCCTGGCCAGACACCAACTTTGGTTTTTTAAATGGAAACACATTTTTTATATTTTTTTTTTCGGATTCTGCATCAAAAATAAAGGGTACCTACTTTGTGTAGAATAGTTCTATTTTAAGATATCTCGCTTGAAAGGTTTTTTTAGTCGATATTGGCTGCTTACATTTTCTGATACTGACAGGTTATACTAATAGCTACTAAGCCCATTTTTTTATCAGANAAAACTACAATTTCTTATTCTATAATTTTTTTATAACTGTTAGTTTTTGAAATATTTTGAAAAAAGGCGATTTTTTAAAAAATTTTATTCAAAAGTAAATGAAATTTTTTTTAAATTTAGGCTTCTAAAATCGTTCAAATTCCCAGAATCTACTGTTAATACATAAATAAAGTAAATTGCAGAAGGAGTACGTTTAATTTTTTTTCCGTCAAGTCATTAATTTTAGTACCGATTTTTTTTTCTCAAAAATCAAGACAATCATTTTATTTTGATTGTAACTTCATTAGTTTTCATGCTAACGACTTCTACCACAACTCAATTTAAAGGTCTTTTCAAGAATTTTAATAAGTGTTATACAAGTTTTCCTCTAAAAACCTTTAATTTTTCCGCTACAGAACGCTGAACGTTTCGATTATAGCTATCTTCTATACGGGTTCTATACCATCTACAAACATACAAAAAAAGCAATCTCTTTGCTATTTAATCACCCTCATTTTTGCTTATGATCATTTTTTTGATAAAACTAGGTAGTAGTTTTTGAGATATTCGCGAAAAATGGTTCAAAAACACATTAGAATTCGTCCCTCTATTGAGGTTTATGCCAGATTGACATCATTTTCCTCGTAGTCAGATTTTGGGAGACTCGTCAAACTTAACCTGCATGCAAAGTTACAGCTTGCTAGTAATCATTTTTTTTGTACTTGGGCCCGAGGACTATTATTACTGTTTGAATTTTCTGTTAGACAAGGTTCTTAAATGATGATATTCCAAAAAACAGCTGGTACTAAATAACGATCCAAAATAAAATCTGACATCGCAAGAAAATTCTAGAGAATTTGATTTCCTAAAATTAAACGCAAAAGAAACGAATTTTTTTCTGCGTGGGATCCCAAATTTAAATTTGGGCAACGCCTCACTCTAGCCGATTCTGGCTAACATGTCTTCATAAAATAAGCAGAAACAGTGATCTCACCGCACTCTCTTAAATAATTTAATTGACGCAACTCGGCCTTTCGATTTGCTAATAGTTTATAATAAAAAAAATACATAAGTGCCTATTTCTAAAGGAGTTACTCACGTTTACTGCGGCGGCCTGTGCGGTGCGTAAAAAAATATGTATATGAACGAGATGACAACCGAGAGCGACGTGCCAACTTATCCGATTCCCAGCTTATGAGTTCTGTTTGAGTGTCGAAAATGGATGCAACCATAAATTTTCGACATGTCCATTAAATATAGCCTCTATTTCGGGAAATCGCCGTGCTTAGAGACAAACGATTGTCTCTAAGCACGTCGTGACATAACTTAAAGAAATATTTAAATAGTAGAAACGCATCACAGAAACAGTTTTAGTGAAATAAACCAACTGTTTGTATTTTAGTTTCGCAGTTGAAGTATATCCAAGGATTAACTTTCCTCCTTGTTGTTTTAGTCCAGTAGGCAGGGGTTCCATAAACCCCAAAACTTACTGAAAACCAAGTGTTTAGTTCACGTAGAAACTCACGTATAAAATTTGTCGAGCAGATACAATTTTGCAAAATGACCTCGTCCAACGAATTCCTCAGTTGCCTCATCGGGACCAGGCCGACGGCATTTTTCACTGGCCAAATCCGGCGATTAGTCATTTCCGTCGGTCGCGCGTCGCCAAAACGATATTTGTAAACGGCCCTTATCGTTAAAAAACCCCGACCAGATGAGGATTTTACAACTGCTCAGGTTCGTCATCGGTATATGATCCGTGAAATTGGCCCTCCGCGATAAAAGCTCGTAAATCTGTCAAATTACAATGGTTGGTGTTTCGCCACCTCGCTTCACATTTTGTAGGTGCGACTACGATACCGGCGAGGCCGCCATAATTGCGCTTATTGCGTTCCCCGCGTTTGTCATCTTTATAGATACACGAAAGAGACAAAAGGTTTGTAAACGTTTAAGGGTTGAACTGAACGGGGTTAATAAATAACGACAACTTTATAGGCGAGCGGATCACCCCTAAAAAAAAGGCACGAACCGCCTAAATTTTTAAAACAAAAACATACAGCATGCAACTTTTTTATTTTATAGTGCATTTTTCTGATAATTTACATATATTTTTGTATATTTTTCGGCGTGGTCAGTCAATTGTTATAAAAAAAAGTTGTAAAAAAAAATTACTCGCCGAATGGATTTGAAAACACTTTTTTATTGTAAAATAAACACTAATTGTTCTTTGACAAAAATCGAAAAATGTTTCGTTTCCGAGATATTTACAATTTAATGTGAAGAAAGTGACGAAATCGACAAATTTTCAGAATTTTTTTCTCAAAAACTACTGAACAGATTTTAATTCTAAAAAAAGTATAATAATCAGCAGATTTTCTAATTTAAGATATATTTTTTTGCTATGGGTCAATCATTTTATTGAAGGTATAAAACGAGTAAAAAAAGTCTTAAAGAAAATTATGATAACACTTCAAATTTAAATTTTCTTTTTATAATATCTTGGATTAGATTATAACGAGCGTTCAAATAAAAACGTGGTCAAATTGGTTCTGAAAATTTGGACGTAGGGCATAGCGTATAGCAAATGAACTTAAACGTCATCTGTCAAAGCGCTATATCGCCGCTATCAATTTGAATATTTTCGTTTTAAAAAGCGTTTAAAATGGTGTTTTCTCAAGAACAAAAAGTGTTTATCATAGAGTCCTACTTTAGAAATGGACGCAAGATTGATGGAATATGGAAGTATTCTATTGAGGAATGTTTCATAGAATTTCAAAATCAATTTCCCGGCGTTGTTGAGTACAAAATTTTTCAAAGTGCAGTTCAGCGTTGTGTTAATGTTTTTCGTGAAACGGGCAGTGTAACAAGAAAAGAAGGAAGCGGCCGACCTAAAAAGCGGACTGAAGAATTAAAAGAAAATGTCCAACAAATAATGGAAAATGCGCCAAGAACTTCTGTACGTGTTTTATCACAAATGGTGGGAGTATCAGTCGGTACCTGCCACACAGTGTTAAAAAAAGATTTGCGTTTGTTCTCCTATCGTTTAACTTGTCAGCAAGAACTTCATGAAGTTGATTTTCCGCGACGGGCTGTATTTTGTGAATGGTTTTTAAACAACTACGGTGAACTTCATAATATCACCTTTTTTTCTGATGAAGCCTGGTTTCATTTAAGTGGTTACGTAAACTCACAGAATATGAGAATGTGGTCTTCTGAAAAACCAGATAACTTTTTTGTCGAGGGCCCTCTACACGCTCAAAAAATTGGAGTTTGGTGTGCTCTCAATCGAAGGAGGATTTATGGACCTATTTTTTTTAATGGTACTCTTACTGCGCAAAGGTATAGAGAAGAAATTATCGCTCCTTTTGTTAACCAGCTGGAAGAAAACGAAATTACAAACTTTTACTTTCAACAAGATGGCGCAAGGGCACATACGGCAGGCGAGACGATGAATATGTTGAGGGAAGTTTTCCAAAATCGACTAATAAGTCTCAATGCTGAACATGAATTTCCACCGAGGTCATGTGATATTACGCCGTGTGATTTCTTTTTGTGGCCTTACCTTAAAAACACTATTTTTGAACTGCCTATTCCTGATTTAAACCATCTGCAGGCTCGACTTATAGACAAGATTCGTGAAATTAACAATACCCCGAGCATCTTAGAAAATGTCTTTAATTCTTTGAGGAACAGGTGTGAAAAGTGCTTGGAACAAGGAGGGGGACACTTTCAGCAGCTGCTTTAATTTATTGTTATAACAAGGAGGGGGACACTTTCCGCAGCTCCTTTAATTGTTTGTTATTGTTATCACGATTATTCTTTAAAATAAAGTTATATAGTCATTAACGTTATTGAAACTGACAGCTGCTATACAGCTCGTTGAGAAATGAGGTTAAGTTGGTCGCTACAAGCTACTCCCTACGTCCAATGTGTCAGAGCCAACTTCGACCACGTTTTTATTTGAACCCTCGTTATTTACAATAAACATTATTATGATTTTTTTAATCGATATATGTTAACAGTACAAATGTTCAAAAGATCATTTTGTTTGGTTTTATAGCCGGAGTAAGGTTTTTGCAAGTAATTAGTAAAAAAATAATCGATTTTTGGTTTGTCTTTTTGGATTGACGTGAAAGTTATACCAAAACTAAACTAAATAAGTTTTTTAAATCGGAAAAGTAACCTAATAATAATTGACCTAGCGGTCGCTGATTTGTATATAGGCACATTGAAACTAACTGATAAACGTGAATGCAATATAATAAATTAACAAAACTGAAGAATACGTTAAACGTTAATTCGTTTATGGTGGAATTATAATTGTTTAATATAGATAGCTTCAATTATTGTTCGTGCATGCGCATAAGCGTACATGCTTATGGATATCGAGCAATATCTTTCTGCTATTATCAGGCGCAATAAGAGGTTATGATTAAGAACAAAAAAAAGGCGTTAATTTCGAAAAAACTTTTATTTTATACTTGACAAACAGGTTAGAGTTTAATTATATTTTTTAGTATAATCAAATAGTACGATTGTTTAAGATATTGTAACATTAATAGTAATATAATTCTGATCATAAATAATAATTTTTGCATTAAAAAAGGCATGAAAATAATTGCAAAAAAATAATAACAAGAAATAGAATAATACAAAAAATGCTATTTCAAAATAGCTTTTCAATGTACCGTCAAATGCGTTTTGTTGATTTCATCCTATGCGCGGCACTTCTGCCAAACTATTTTAATTAAAAGCCTATAAAGTTAAAATGGGAAATTACCACTGTCCACTGTCCGCAACTAGGACAAAGTTGTTCGATAGTTTGTATACCTATAGGGCCCCAGTTTCTGGTCAAAATCGCCAGCCGAATATTCCAAGTGCGATCGATAACAAATATCCGCGCTGTTAAATGTCATAGGTTGCTTTGATGATCATTTAAAATTAATTTCGTCGGATGCCGTATAACCGTGTTTATCGATCACGGGTAAAACTGGGATTAATATTTGGTAGAAGCCCCAATTGCGGCGCTTTCCCCCGCTGTCCCCCGGTCCCCCGCTGCGAAACCGGCGATGAAACGTGCGGGGGAGGGGGCGGTGAGCTATTATTTTATAGGCTGGATCGGAAAAGCAACTTAAACCGTTTGTTTACACAGGGTCGCTGATGTGTATGGAAACGTGGAATAATATACAGGGCGTCCCATTAAAGAAGAAACAACTTTGTTTCGTCGTGACTTTTTGACTGATCCTGTACACATAATACATGTTTCCGGAGGCCAAAAAAAACGTCACAAAATGCATTACTTATGTTTAAAGAATATTTGTCATTTTGTGCCAGTATTGGGGGATATTCCAGTTAAATAAAGCTGAAAATAGTGTATCGAGAGGCAGCGGACTTTGGGTGGGCGGATTATACAGTAAATCTGTTCTCAGTTCCATCAACCTTTATTTTAAAATACGTCTACATAAAATTCGTTAACTAGGTGATAAAATCCTAACCCGCTGTTAAAAATATTGCGTTTCTCATGGTGCTGGTAACAAGCTTTCATTCAAGTGATCCGCCTGGTCTGGATCACCTGAGGGCAGGCGGATCGGTTAGAAGGAAATTTTAACCTCAGTTGTATTATAATGTATTATACTGAAGTTGGATGTAAGACAGTTCGGGACCTTTCCGTCGAATAGCGAATTTCGAGGCACAATTCAACTTGGATCATTATTATTATCAACTGTGAAATAAAAGCAAATTAAGTGCTAAAAATAGCCTAGTCGTGGCAGTAAAAATTTTACTGCCCTTTCTCGTCATTCTAGTCGTGTAGAACGAATTTAACCCAAATTTCTGTGAATTCTTCGTTTTAATAAGACTTTTAATAAGAATCTGCAACGATTTACTTTTTACAGCTCTATGTTACCAAATCTTCAGGTCCATATACGTGATACTTATACAGAGTGTTGAAAAGGAAACGGACGTAGCATTTATGGATACAGAAATTGTCCCACCCTTGACCCCATAAAAAAAAAATCGATTTTCATTAGCTGATTGCCGCTTTGTGTTCGATTCTATGTCATTTTCGGTGCCCTAGCTTTGGAAGGTGCCACGAGTACTTGTTGTTCAGTCGGTAGCAGGGGGGCAGATTTTCTTTTATGGTCTGACACAATGGACGTGGCACTAATATATCTAAACTAATAATTCATTGGAGGTGTATCCAGAGAATGGGTTATTATTCGGAAAACTGTAAAACAGTCCGTCGTTTAGCCATTGTCGTTTTTTTTCAAGTCGTTTAGATGTATAGGGCTAAAAAATTTACTAAGAAAGAGAATAATTATTTACACCATAAAGGAGGTAAGTATTATTTACCAGTCGAAGACGATTTTGCGCCCGAGCGGAGCGAGGGCTGGTAATAGAGTCCGAGACTGGTAAATTATACTTAACTGCTGCGTGGTGTATATAATTTTATCTGCTCCCACAGCTCTTTATGGTTCATGAAATAAATATTCGGTTTTATTTTTTGACGTTTTTAATCAATTGACTTTTGACATTATTCGAAATCTTGCAAAGTCGCCTTGGTTGTTTGGATTTTGTCGTTTCTAAGGTTTTTTAACCAGTTACATAAACATTTTGAATTATTATTTCTAAATGAGTGATTTTCAAATAGAAAGNTGCCCGAAGAATTTTCTATGCGATCAACGTAAAGTCAAGAAAAAAACATATTTTTATAGCTAACTACAGTACTTTCAATATCCGTTTAGAACATTTTCGACAGATAAAAGCTTATTGAAAGTAAAATCAAGAGAGATACCATGCGTCACCAGCATATCTCGGCAGAGCGGAAATGAGGATGACTGAAAGCAGCTGCGGACACGCATGGGTTTCAAAATTCGTATGAACGATAAAAGATGACTTTTCTCGAGAACGGTAGCACTTATCAAGACGATTTTTTTTAATTTCAAACAGCAAAATGAGAACACAAGTATCAGAAATTAATAAAAAACATATTTTTTTTTTCATATTTTAATGATCTCTCTGTTAACTTATTGATATATATATATATATATCCGTTCAACTAATGATAATAAAAAATTGTTATTAAGAGGAAATATGACATAAAAATCAATAAATTCCAATAATTTCATTGTATTTACAATAGATGAAAAATATGTATATTAGGGTGCCGCAAATAAAAAACAAACATTTTTTTTTTTCGTATCTCTTGTGGAAATATGTTAGTTTATCATGTTTTAAGAACACCCACAAAATATCAGATCTAAATCAACTTTTTTAGAGGTCGCTCAAGATTTTTAAAAATTTCCAAAATCGTCAAAAATTGATTTTTTTTTAAATATATTTTCTCGTTATTTTATCATTTTCTAGGTTGAAAACAATCTCGATTACCTAAAATGTTTTCGAGCGACCTCTAAAAATAAATATCAACAAACTAATAATTTTTTTATTGAATTTGATGAACAAAAGAATAGAAATAAATCACGAGACACTTAAAAAATTTGTGGAGGCAAAATTTACCACCGCACTGTGAGTATCAAATGTTTATAATTTTTTATTTTTTTTTTAAATTTTAGTGTCTTGTGATTTATTTCTATTCTTTTGTTCATCAAATTCAATAAAAAAATGATTTTTTCTTTGATATTTATTTTTAGAGATAGCTCGAAAACATAGGTACACGATTTTACCTGCCCCTTTTCCAACGTCGTGTCAGAGCGGTTAAAGCGATCGCAAATCAGTACTAATGAGTTTCCAGGGTAACAAAATTAGAATTTTGTATTCCCTTTATAACCAGGATTTGACGAAAGAGCCTTAGCTGGGAAAACTCATGGAAAACCTAAAAATATAACAAGGTCTAAGTCGAAATCAATAGGAGGGTGTCACATCCAATGTATTTATGTCGATTTTTAGATATAAATGCATGCTTGTAGAATATACAATAGACCAAAAGTTAATTATCCAATTACAAACTAGACGGAATACGGTGCAGGTAGCTAACGTTTCAGTAAAAACTCCTCTGTTAATTAAAACTTTCGAAGTTCCCTGACAGCTTTTGTCCCTCTATAATTAGGACGTTATATGAAACTTGAACTGCTGAAAGCTCGGCAAGGGTTAGTCTGTTCACTTCCTATTATCGCTCAAGACTCCTTATTCGACTCTTAACCTTTATACAACCTACTACAAGTACTGGCCATAATAAGACACTCGCTATTCAATTGCTGGTCACTGGGTTGACGTTCGATCACTCTCGACATTGGCTTCGCTGAGGGTTCTCTAGTGAGACCCGCGAAAGTTTTGGAGAAATGACATTTTGGTATAATGTCCCTCTGTGGATTGTGGGCGTCTCAAAACGGCTGTGCGCTGAAATCATTTCGAAACATGGACGAATTTCGAGTTCGATAACCAAAAAGAATAACGCCAATGTGGCGTGGAAATTACATTTTCCCTTCAAATAAATTTTAGAACAATTTTCTCTCCTTCCAGTTTTCCTACTTTTACATTCAATTCCGGGTGACATGTGTCTTCGACGTTCAAACGGGAACTCCGGCCAATCCGGGCGATTGGAATAAACAAGATTGCATCGGAGCCAATACACAGAACGCCAATTGCGCCCCTACCCCGACGCCCCCTCCTCCACCTCACCCCGGCGCCTTACATGTTCTCATAAATACCGATATCTCTTCTCCTTGGCGGTCGGGTCTCGGCGGATAAATCCGGACCTCCGTCGCGTGTCCTTTGTTCCAGGGGACCGTAATTCATTTGTTCCAGCGCACTTCCGATAGCGGATCGCCGCAAAACAAAGGAATCGCCTTAATAAGGTCGCCCCTTTCGACGTTAGCTATTCTAGGCGATGGTTGTTATGTTGAGACGGATTTTTTTTGCGTGTGTCTAAGATTTAGAGATTTTTAGTTGAAAGTGCTAATAGAGCAGTGTTGGTTGTCCATGCCACGTGTAAACGCTTACGAAGGTAATGCACTCGCACCGAATTCTTTCGCATCGTATATGCCTTTTGTAACGGATATCCGGCGTAAACTCGCCCCGAGAGTATTTTTTCAACTCCTTACAGAATGATGGATCGCTGATGAACTCCTTCTTGTTATACTCTATCCCCAGAGCTTATACTACACCCCTTGAATGTTCATCCCTCTTGTCTTTCGGCTTTAACGAGGAGAATTAATAGAAAGCTATTTTTAGATGAAGCGGTAGGAAGGGCTCCTCGAAGTTTCGAGGGTGTGTAATGGTTTCGGGGGTAAATGAGACTTTTTTTACGTGGCGTCCTTAGTCGACGCCGTTTGGCGGATGATATTCCGTCTTCTCTGGTCGGCGCGCGCGAGTTTTGCCCGTTAATGGGGAAAATGCAAATAAAACGGCAAACGCTGAACTTTTTTTTGAGCCCGCCTTGCGCAAATATGCCTTGGAAATAGACCAGGGCGGATCTGTCGAAATATACCACTTCTTGGACGTAAGAGGGGGCAAGCTAATTTTTGCTGGAATACATTCAGTACAACTCACGTAATAAAAGTGTAGATCCCTAGATCTGGGCGAAGTCCGGAATATTTTCAAAGTTGCAAAAATGTTTAAAAAATTTTAAAAAATACCTGTTTTATTTAAGTGTTTTACTTATACAGTGTAGGAAAGTACCGATGGTCTATCAGAAGTTACGTGAGAGCGATAAAGTAAGCCATAGAAATCCATGTGATAGACAAGGATGGCTATAATGAAGGCGTCTAATAGTCAACGCCCATTTCGCCCTTCCACAAATAAGAAGTGGATCTTATTTGTGGAAGGGCGAAATAAGAAGTGGATCTTATTTGTGGAAGGGCGAAATGGGCGTTGACTATTAGACGCCTTCATTATAGCCATCCTTGTCTATC
>NW_019416372.1:331848-333458 GCF_000390285.2 Anoplophora glabripennis | reverse complement strand
AGCAGGGGTCGGCAACCTATGACCCGCGGGTCACCGAGTGACCCATTTACTAATTTCAAGTGACCCACTTTATTTCCTAAAAAAAGTATAATATATAAAAATAAATTATAAAACATAAACATGAAACGAATATTTTGAGAATAAAAAAAAATTGAAAATAGATGCTTTATTTTTGCGCGCACGTCAATCTTGATATAACCTCTTTTTTGCTTTTTGTTTGTTCATGGCAATATATTTTTTTAAATAATAATAATTATTTCACTTAGGTAACTGCTAAATGTTTCTTTTTATAATAATTAGAATTTTATTAGTTTTTATAATAATAATTAAAGTTTAAAAGCGTATCGTAATTATTTTCTTAATAAAATGTATCTTATTATTCACTAAAAGACTGTTTTAAAATGAAAATATCATTGACCCAAACGTCCCTTTAATATTCACACTGTGGTTGATTTTAACCCGCAGCCAAAAAAGATTGCCGACCCCTGATCTAGACACTTGACAAAATTTTTTCACATAGAAAAGACCGCTCAACTTATCAAATGGTTTTTGAAAAATTGAAATCGGTTGATTAGAACGGCCACAGTAGATTTTTAAAGTTAACACTCTTTTTTTTATTTTTAAACAATTAGATTGCATTAATCAATTTGCAATTTAGTTTTTTTTTAATTATGATTTTAAAGTACTCGGAAAGACGCTTCTTTAAAAAAAAGTTAAATTTCGTTTTTTGGTTCTCGAGATATAAGCGTCAAAGTTTACCGGCATTTACCGTTAATTTATAAACAATTTAGCAATAATCTTTGATCCAGTGGCTTCGTTTTTCCGAGTTCTCAGCTGAAAAAAATTTTCATATCCATAAGTTATCGGCAACATAGATAAATCAGCGGAAAAGCTGTCGCTCGCACGCGCGAAAAGTTACTCAAAACACGAAAAGTTGGGAAGGGGGCTTTCGCTCTAAGACTGAATTCGGAGGTTCAAAATGCGAAGATACGAAAAAAATTGCATTATCTCAGCTTACTAATGGACCGATTTCGATATTTTTTTTTAATTCGATGTCTCGCGAGCCTAGAAAATCGAATATCGTAATGATAACTGTCTAATTTGCTCATATTTTGTTATAAACAAAGTTTATTATTTATGCATTAAATATACTGTATATTTTATCTTATGCTATTGTATTTTTTTAATGAAAAAAATTGTTTACGTATATATTTCAACACTCTGAATATGAATGTATTTAGTTTATGTATGTGTTCAGCCACGAAATTTGAATAATTCCAAAAATTTCGAATTTTCAGCACCAAGAACGGCGGTGACAACATTTTTAACAGTAAGGCTATGTTGCGCTGTATATTAGCTATGTCCTGTACAAATTTAGTTTCGTGCAACTATCTCGGTTTCAAAAATACAATATCTGTGATAATTATTACAATTATTTAAATAATTTTTGTTTTAACAAATAAAAATTTTTTTTGTTTAGAAATATTTTTTTTTTTGTTAACTACATAAAATTAAGAAAAAATAGTACTTTAAAATTATAATTTTTGAAAAAAACTAAATTGCAAATTGATAAATGTAATCTAATTATTTAAAAATTATTATTTTAAAGT
>NW_019416372.1:257579-331732 GCF_000390285.2 Anoplophora glabripennis | reverse complement strand
TTATAAGATCCACTTCTTATTTGTGGAAGGGCGAAATGGGCGGTGACTATTAGACGCCTTCATTATAGCCATCTTTCTCTATCGCACGGATTTCTATGACTTACTTTATCGCTCTCACGTAACGGCCGATGAACCATGGGGACTTTCCGACCCTGTATACTCACCGCTTGCTGAGCCCGCCTTTACAAATCTATTGTTTCCGCAATTTAATTGACAACGACAAGGAAATAAAATTAATGGTCACGTTTCGTGTAATCATTTATAAAGGCCCTGTATAGTATTACAGTACTATTAATAATTATTATTGTAGCTCCTTAGTCATTGTGAACCCCCGTTTTTTCATTACAACCTTTCAAATTTTTCGCATTCCTGTTTTACATCCCGTAACGTCGCTGTTGTTGGAACGTTGAAACATAAATAAATAAAATCCAGCACCGCCAGACGTTTTCCGGGTGTTTCGACCCGGACCTGGACCGTCGACGGGCCGCTCGGCGTCCATAATCGTCTCCATATTGTCGGTCCGGTATTTTACAAGCACAGATGGGCTGTCACGTCTACAAATATCGAAAGAAACGGCGTCCTTGGAACTTGCAGATTGAAATGCGTGGGAATTCGGAGACCACTGCCGGGAGTGCCGGGTTCTTGTCGTGTGCCTATTTTACATTTCCTGATACGTCGTGCACCGAGCTCAGAGTGGCCCGCGAAGAAAAAATAAAGACAGCGTTTTTGTGTGAGGAATAAATCTGGCACGGGAATAGTTCTAAAATCCTCTAAATGACGTGCCACTAATAATATTTTAAGGTTCCGTTCTGTTTATTTATTTATTTCTTACTAGTTCTAACATCATACCGAGTCATTTAACTTTAACGTAACGTGTATGAAATGTATCGATAGAAAAATAATAATTAAAATAGTTACAGTTATTATTAACTTAAAAATTTTATAAAAGTTACATACACTAATGCAAAAAATTAAAGGGTCAAAAGAATTTCCGCAATTTTTGACAGACTGTATTTAGGTGAAAAATGATCCTATCGGGAATTAAAAGAAAGCACTTTGAAGCTCTAAGCTTCTAGTTTTTAGATATTTCGGTAGAAGTTTTTTAGGAGCTACGATTATCATGCAATTCTAATAGGGCGACAAAAAAATGACGCAAATTTTTTTTTTCCGAGTCTACGGACTTTAAAAAATTTTTTTCAACTTAGCCATTGCATGGGCCAGATAGCTTGTTTATACAGCTTCAATTTCCTTTTTTTTAAATTTCGATACGACCATTTTTCATCGAAATATCGAACTCTAAATGGAAATCGATATCTCGACGACAGAGAATTGATAGGCAGTTTCGAAAACTGGAATAAACCTATAAAATGCTGCCGCACTTTTCCGAAAAAAAAATTTTTTTTCATCTTTTACACGAATTTTAAAAAACACGAAAAAAAGGGTAATTTATGGTTTTTTAGAAAATTGACGGGTAAATTAGAAATATTTACGAAATGACTAATATTAAGCATGACTTTTACAGTTCGATGTACCCAGAAGAACCCTGTGAAGTTTCATCTCGATCTAGCTAACCGTTTCTTTGTTTCAAACAGTCAAACTTTTTAAAGGGCCACATTTTGAGCTTAAACACTTCACAATCATGATTGAAACGGAAAAAATTTGTTTGAGGTTTTCTCACATTTTTACCGCAAATAACGTTTAAATCGACGGAAAAAAAATTTCGAAAAAAATTTTTCGACGTTTTTTTTTTTGTTTTTTTTTGGAAAACCTTCCGGACATTGAAAAAAACAAAATCCAATCGTTTCCATCACGATTCGGCTTTTTCGTCATATCTGTTTATCAACTTTTAATTAAATTAAAATTAAATTTGATGACCCAAACCAGATTTCAACCCCGATTTATACCGTTTTTTGAGACAAATTTCAAATTAATTTTCAATTAATCACTTCAAAAACAGTTTTTTCAAAACTAGGTACCCTTTTTCTTCTCTAAAAAAAAAATCAATTTTTTTACATCAATTTAAACGATATTTGCGATAAAATGTGAGAAAAAAAATTATTTTTCTTTTCATTTTAATTATGAAACATCGCCTTAATGTTAAAAATGTTGTCACCGCCGTTCTTGGTGGTGAAAATTCGAAATATTTGGAATTATTCAAATTTCGTGGCTGAAAACGTACATGGGTATTGTATTTTTGAAACCTAGAGAGTTGCACGAAACTAAATTTGTACAGGACATAGCTAATATACTGCGCAACATAGCCTTACTGTTGGTGAAAATTCGAAATATTTGGAATTATTCAATTTTTTTAACATGGAGAAAATTACAAAAATGAAATTACGTAGATATCTCTTGATCTGCCCTTCGACTGCAAGGGGTAATACAAACCATCCATGCAAGTATTTTTTTGCGTAAGTTCATGTGTTTTAAACAACTTGGGTATGACGTATAATCGTCAGTAACTCAGCATCGACTAGTCTGTCCAATAGCGGGTTTCGGGAACTTTTTGTACGTGAATTGAGTCGTATTTTCCGAAAGTTTTGTGAAGTTTAAATGATTTTTAGAAAACTTACAACAATTTTAAGAAAAAAACATCGATTTTTACTACTGTTTTTTTGTTAACTGCAACATTATTGTTGCAATAAAAAAGTTGTAATGTTGCTATTTTGTAGAAAATTTAGTCTAGAACAGAAATGATCTCTTGCATTTTCGTCGCATCCAACATCCAACCGAGATATTGAAGAAAAACAAGTAAAAAAGCATTATTTGCTACTGACATATTATCAATATCGAATCCTATCCAACACGATGGAATAACGCATCCGGGATCATCCTGGCGCAGCGGGACGATCGATCGTGCTCTGCCGGTGTGTGCCTTATCGGCCGAAATTTTCTGCCGACTATTAAAATTATCAGCGAAACGTTACACAATAGCGGAGCGGTGCGCCTATTTGTGAACAATTTGATAAAATGTAGGTCGGTACGTGTTATCTCCCGAAACGAGCTCGGCCGGTCAAACGTGTCCGACGAGATACCGGCAGCGCTGCGGGTGGGATTGGTCAAATTTACAGGAGCAGGGACGAAAATTACTTTCGGAGTGTTCTCACAGTCTATGTCGCCACTTCAGCAGGTCGTTTTTGGGTTATCTCACATCAAAAAGCCTTAAAATTTACAAGGAAATGTTATTAAATACCAAATAGCTAACCTCCGTTGCCCTTTGTAAGGTTTCGGAACAGGATTGGATTCTGCTTAAATTTAAACTGTTCACGGTTTTTTCATGGAACTTTTTTCTTATTTAGAGTCACATTATCCGCCTTAATTCTTTCAGACAAAGAGAAAAAGCGGTGACGGAGTTTTCAACTTAATTTTCGGTAAGTTTAAAAGACGTGGAGGGGGACGTAATATCGGAGAAAAACCCATTGCGGGGCAAATTCTGGGAGACTTGGAACCGTGCCTTTGTTTACAATTCTGTTCAAATCCAACAGGGCTCCGGGCGCTAACCCAAATATACTGTAAATAAAACACTCATCTTCCGAACTTCATAATTTTGATTAGGCCCTTCTTTGTTCGAGGTTGACGTTAATTACAAGTTTACTTTGTAATAATTAAAACCTGGGCCGTCGAGTTTTCCTTTCGGCTTAAAAGCTCCAGTCATTCGAAATTTATGATGGATAAGAAAAAAGGCGATTCGTGGTCTTATTATTTATTCAGAAGCTCTTAGCCTTAACAGTTTTTAACTGGACGAACTTTGAAAGGAGCCGGGTCTCGGCATATTCTCTCTTATAGGAAAATTGATATAATTACGCAATTTTGTCAGCAGCGAATAGGAAATATTATCACTGGTGTTTCTTTCAACGAATGTCGAGCCTGAGTAAACTATCTAGACAGCACTGACACGGTTAACGCTGGAGATTACCGAAATTTGGAGAGGCCAAAATCGAGAAACAACAGCGAATATTCACCTCGAGAATTGGCGGAACCTGCAAGAGGTGTGATCGAACGTCGACTCTAGTTTTCTCTTGTCGAGAAGCAATAAAGAAGATTACTAATATCTGTCACACGATCGTCTGACAGACAAAGTAAGCGAATGGAGAGAAAATTGGCCATAATTTAATTTTATTTACCATATTAATACACCAGGCAAATAAAATTTTTTATTGTAAAATTGTCTAAAGGAATATAACACAAGACATCTCTCATCTCGTGAGTCAAAAAATGTTAATAGCTAACTTTTTTATTTAAACAAATAAGTGAGGAAAACAGTGTTTTCACTTTGCAAGGAAAACCATCAATTTTAGCGAAACGTGACTCTCAGATAACCTGTAGGGAATAAAATTATCTACAAAATGAGACTTGTTGATTATTATTTATTGTTAAAACATTTAATAAAGAATAAAAAATATTTGAATTTATTGCAAAATTCTCAAAATTAAAAAAATATTAATAAAAATAATGTGGTCGATAAAATTACAATTTTAAGGCGGTGAATTTGATTCCATATCATTTTCTTCTTCTTTATAATATTTAAAATTTTTTCTATTTTTATGAGAAATAATAATTTGAAATAATTTGTGAATTTTTACTTTAATTTTACATTTAAATCGTAATTAAATAGCTAACAAAATATTGAAAAAATAAGTTTACTATGGCTTAATATGTAACAAAAATAACTTTTTTAAATGAACGATATTTATTTAATAATAGTCAAATAATTCCGAAATTGAAATTTTATTTAATATTTCGTTTAACAATAATTTTTGTGACATTTTTGTAAATTAAAAAAAAATCAGTATAAAAGATGCATTTTTCTGGGGTTCAGGGCTATTCTACGAATTCGTAAATATGCCCATAGTTATTTTTTCGTCGAGCTACCCCAGTTTAAAACAAGAAGTTTCTACGATGAATAGAAGCCGAGATATTGCAAAATTTTACAGCGCGCATCAATTTGAACTTTTCTCGCGCGCGCGACCGCTTGGACGAGCTTTCCCCACCACCACGCCGCCGGCCACCGGACAGTTTACTTAGCGAGTACCTTCTCTTTCAAGGGCTCGTGAGTCGTTAATTTTCCACATTTTTCAATGCAATTCGCGGGAAATCGTAGTTTACGTCGTAAACTTTATTTTGCGAAAAATTCAAGTCTTAATGTTTATAAACAATTGCGCTACGATTAAAAAAAAAANCTTAATATGTAAAAAAATAACTTTTTAAATGAACGATAGCTTCATTTATTTATTTAATAATAGTAAAATAATTCCGAAACTGAAATTTTAATTAATATTTCGTTTAACAATAATTTTTGTGACATTTTTGTAAATTAATAAAAATTAAGTATAAAAGATGCATTTTTTCTGGGGTTCAGGGCTATTCTACGAATTCGTAAATATGCCCATTATTATATTTTCGTCGAGCTATCCCAGTTTTAAAAAAAAGAAGTTTCTACGATGAATAGATGCCGAGATATTGTAAAATTTTACAGCGCGCATCAATTTGAACTTTCTCGCGCGCGCGACTCGCTTGGACCAGCTTCCCTCATCACTACGCCGCCGGCCGCCGGAACTATTGCACCTACAGCGCCCACTTTTAAAGTATGACAAAACCCTCAACAAAATTTTAACAATAAATGCGATAATTATAAAAAAATTAAGAAATGGGCACTTTTCTTGTTTTTTTGCAATAACTTTTTTGTTTATTAACCGATTTTAATTTAACAAGTCTCATTTTGTAGATAATTTTACTCCCTACAAGCTGTCTGAGAGTCACTTTTCGCTAAAATTGATGGTTTTCCCTGCAAAGTGAAAAAACTGTTTTCCTCACTTATTTGTTTAAATAGAAAAGTTAGCAAACAAAAGTTTTTGACTCACGAGATGAGAGATGTCTTGTATTATGTTCCTTTAGACAATTTTACAATAATCTTGCGGATAGGAATTTTTCTCATTTCTCTTTTTTTTCCGCTAATTTTCCTGGTCTATAAGTTTGAAGATAATAGAACGTTTAATCTCAAGTTGAACCTTCCACTGTTCTGAGCTTAATTTAGGATCGATTTAAAATAATTCCTTACAAACTATTTTCTGATACATGCTTCAATTATAATTGTAAAGTAATAGTATTTCATTTCAGACCTAATAGTCCTAGGTTGTATGCGGACTCATTATTTACCGAACGCCTCACAAGTGTTTAAATATCGAGTTTCTCCAGTCAGTGGTAGCTCAGGTTACATCCATCTGACTCCAGTTCACACAAATCATACATCATTAAACTGCTCTCGACGAGTCGACATCGTTACGTCTATCTTTATAAAGAAAAGTGGGCCTGTCTCAAAGAACAGTTATTATTAAGTATCTATTTCGAAATCTTCTTGAAGGTTTTTCCTAAATGTATGTATAAATATTGGTCCATCGCGTACTGGGAGATGGTAATGCACACAGCTAACATAGACCTGCTCGTATACCCTGCGGGAATCGATCTATATTATAATTAGACACTTAATGCATACGTAATTGAGTGGAAATTGGCGGCTATTTCGCAGTTGAACAACGCTGCACTTGAAAGCAGCCGGAAAGGCCAGTCTCTGGCATTGTTCGCAGCTCGACACACTCCTCGAGGAAATTAAGTTTCTCGATCATATCCCTGGGTTTTCTATAAGGACAGATTTGATTTAATATTGAATGTCTCGTAAAAACAACTCGAGAACTGTTGTAAAACTGATGTAAAGAAAATGTATGGCATGCAATCTATATTACGCGTATGGTTGTGTTGGGTATCTAGTTTTTGAATTTTTCTAAATAATAATCACGGTAATCAGAACTTCGCTTCGAGGTGAGCCACAACATCCGGAGAACCGAAGTGGATAGTTGAGCGACAGGGGATGGTACGGAGAAATTTCAACACACTTTTGAATTGGGCTCCTCCAGCCAAACGGCTGGGAACCACCATGTCCATCAGAGGCAGGCACTTCTGTAAACGACTGGGACAACTGTCGCAATAGCCCGAAATTTGCACTCACCTTCCGAATCCAGCCAGGGAGAATTCTGCGGTGACAGCGCAGGCTGAGTGCAAATGTCTACCCTGACATTCTCTCTTTATTAACCAAGACACGAACGCCTCTATAGTTCAGCTCTTTAGAACAAATACAATCAGAAGAATCAGAATAAAAGTGCAATAAAAATTTGAGTGCTTTATTTACTTGAACTTTTCTATTTGTGAAGGTTCTACACATGCAAAAATCACTAATGATATTCTTATATTATACCCAAAATTGCTGTTGTAATTGTTCGGTTATGTTTGCTGATAAAGTCGAACAATGTATATGCGATAAGAGCACATTATCATCATTTTGGATTACAGAATATATCAATTTATACATTTTATCGACGTGCTTTGAAAGCTTTTTCATATCAACTTTTTTTTGTAGTAGGGTGTCTCAAATTCGATAGCATGGATGGTGTTAAATGAGATGAGACAAGCTCCATTTTTAATAGAAAGTGTTATTTTTGGGATTTGACATAAACGACTAATGACGTCATCAATTGTATTTTTTCCAAAAAACATACCCAAATTTTTCTTTCCTTTTCTAATAAACTTTTATTAGAGAATTGTTTCTGTATTACTTCCCCTATTTAAAATGCATAAATGTCACAAAATAACGAGCGTTCAAATAAAAACGTGGTCGAAGTTGGCTCTGACACATTGGACGTAGGGAGTAGCTTATAGCGACCAACTTAACCTCATTTCTCAACGAGCTGTATAGCAGCTGTCAGTTTCAATAACGTTAATGACTATATAACTTTATTTTAAAGAATAATCGTGATAACAATAACAAACAATTAAAGGAGCTGCGGAAAGTGTCCCCCTCCTTGTTATAACAATAAATTAAAGCAGCTGCTGAAAGTGTCCCCCTCCTTGTTCCAAGCACTTTTCACACCTGTTCCTCAAAGAATTAAAGACATTTTCTAAGATGCTCGGGGTATTGTTAATTTCACGAATCTTGTCTATAAGTCGAGCCTGCAGATGGTTTAAATCAGGAATAGGCAGTTCAAAAATAGTGTTTTTAAGGTAAGGCCACAAAAAGAAATCACACGGCGTAATATCACATGACCTCGGTGGAAATTCATGTTCAGCATTGAGACTTATTAGTCGATTTTGGAAAACTTCCCTCAACATATTCATCGTCTCGCCTGCCGTATGTGCCCTTGCGCCATCTTGTTGAAAGTAAAAGTTTGTAATTTCGTTTTCTTCCAGCTGGTTAACAAAAGGAGCGATAATTTCTTCTCTATACCTTTGCGCAGTAAGAGTACCATTAAAAAAAATAGGTCCATAAATCCTCCTTCGATTGAGAGCACACCAAACTCCAATTTTTTGAGCGTGTAGAGGGCCCTCGACAAAAAAGTTATCTGGTTTTTCAGAAGACCACATTCTCATATTCTGTGAGTTTACGTAACCACTTAAATGAAACCAGGCTTCATCAGAAAAAAAGGTGATATTATGAAGTTCACCGTAGTTGTTTAAAAACCATTCACAAAATACAGCCCGTCGCGGAAAATCAACTTCATGAAGTTCTTGCTGACAAGTTAAACGATAGGAGAACAAACGCAAATCTTTTTTTAACACTGTGTGGCAGGTACCGACTGATACTCCCACCATTTGTGATAAAACACGTACAGAAGTTCTTGGCGCATTTTCCATTATTTGTTGGACATTTTCTTTTAATTCTTCAGTCCGCTTTTTAGGTCGGCCGCTTCCTTCTTTTCTTGTTACACTGCCCGTTTCACGAAAAACATTAACACAACGCTGAACTGCACTTTGAAAAATTTTGTACTCAACAACGCCGGGAAATTGATTTTGAAATTCTATGAAACATTCCTCAATAGAATACTTCCATATTCCATCAATCTTGCGTCCATTTCTAAAGTAGGACTCTATGATAAACACTTTTTGTTCTTGAGAAAACACCATTTTAAACGCTTTTTAAAACGAAAATATTCAAATTGATAGCGGCGATATAGCGCTTTGACAGATGACGTTTAAGTTCATTTGCTATACGCTACGCCCTACGTCCAAATTTTCAAAACCAACTTGACCACGTTTTTATTTGAACGCTCGTTACTTGTCATTACTCGATACGAACGTCAAACGTATAACTTTTGTGTTTAAAAAATGTTTTCTCATTCAGAGAAAGTTGATATGTAGCTAATTTAAGGCGAGTCACAAAAAAATTCAAGAAGAACTGTAGAGTTATATCGAGAAAGGTATCCAGACCGCCTCATTCCTGACCATAGAACCTTTACAAGATTTGAGGCGACCTTGCTTCGAAATGAAGATGCATTTTCTTTTCGAAAAAATCAAATAATTGACCAAAGGGTAAGAAACAATGTTAATACAGCTAGACTGTTACAGTATTTCGAACAAAATCCACGAAATTCTATACGTCAGGCTAGCCGGGTACTGAATTTCGATAAATTAGCCGTTCAACGAATTTTAAAGACCAATGTGACAATTTCGTATACAACTTCAATAAGGATAAACCTTATCTTGTAGGGTTTTGGGTTTTTCCGGGAACGAACGTCACGTTTCATCCTCTCCATTAGCGGGCTGGTAATTTTGTAGTCAAATAACAAGACTGCCCCTCATCTCTACTAGGAAATGTAAATTAAACTCATCCGAAATGTGCCGACCGCAGTCAATGTTTGTGAAAATTTAAACGCTGACCCTCAGTTACCCTGGCGACGGCGGCGTCAGGTGCCTCGGCAAACCTCCCCGAACGGACCTTAAATCAGGCTAGGGCGAGCCGAGGAGTTGACAGTTTAACCACCAAGGACAGTAAAACATAAGTTCTAGAGTGTGGTAGACGTCTCAGACGGTTTTTTTAGCACGCCGTATTTTTATAGGAAAATGTTCTATACAGGGTGTAACGTTAAGCGGGGGACAGTGTTTTAGGGGTTATAGCACGTGAAGTTATTTTTTTTTTAATCAAATAAACAGTCAAGATCTAATAAAATTAGTTTTTTAAATCGTACTCTAATTCATGTATACTGGGTCGACCGAAATTAGCGTCGTAAGTTGTAACAGTGCACTGTCGGCGTTGCCAGTTGTTACCTTTCTAAATCAACTGTTCAGAGCCACAATGAAAAACAATTTAGTAAATAAATTGCTTTTGAATACAATAATATACACGAATATCGATATGATCTATTACATATTAACTATTATTGATACGTAGATTCCTTACTAGTTTCAATTTCGATGTTTTGCGCTGTTGCCATATCTAGTGACTTTTCACCAGACCTACTGACTTCGAGATTGCTATCCACGCTGACACTAGTTACTTAATGTGATTGTTCCCCCCTAATTTTTCAAATGTGATAGCCAGCAGAGTAAGGTATCCTTCAGTTATATTTTAAATAAGACGTTTTATCACGATCGTGCCCGCGCGCCTCGCCAAATCGTTCCTAAATATTAAAAAATCCATCTTCGAAATGAGGCAAATTGAATTTCTATATTTAGAAGGACGTACCGAGCAGCGCGACACGAATTTCTGGCGTCCTCTCGCTAAACTTTATACAGACATTTTATCGGCCTTATTTATATGCAGACACCGACATCGAGTACACGAATTATTCGTCTCCATTTCGAATTCGATATTATTTAAGTGTCCTTAAACAAGGAAGGGATAAAGAGGTGCTCTAAATTGCTTTGTTCCAATCTATAAAGGATGTTTTTTTTCAAGATAAGGAAATTAAGAATTATTACGCGAAACTTAGGCAGACCCTGCGTCGCTCTTAGCGTATTATATTAATTTACGGGGAGTGCGAATATAATTTAAATATGACTTGTGATTTGTAACGCAATGTCCCGAAGCATTTACAATTCGGCCGGGTGACATTGGCGGCCAACTAAAATGAAATTTATGACAATTTTTACCGTTTGGTGGGGACGTTATATAATGTTTTTGTTTTCGCAGTAGAAGAATATTGCTTCATGCAGGGGTTTCTAAATTGAGAATCGATGCCCCCTTAGGGCCTTTGAAAATGTAATAAACATAATAATTTGACAAAATTTATATCTCCCTATTGTCTCTTAGTTTTAATTCTTTTAACTTTTGCCTTTTATTTATTCCTTCATCGTTGCCCCAAAAGCTCTGCATTATGCACGGCAACATTAATATTGACGCTTCCACCCTGTGGGTTGACACCCCTTCTGGAGGTGGAGGTTTTTTTCAAAAATAACGCTGGAAATCGATAGAGAATCAAATTTTGAGCAAAGAATATAAGAATTTTTTCGAGAAATCAATAGTTTTTTAGTTATTCACGATTGAAAACTTGGAATTTTGAGTGAAAAAAAAAAACACTTTTTCATAGTATTTTTTGCGAATAACTCAAAAACTACGCATTTTATTAAAAAAGTGAAATGATCAAAAATGTAACTTATAAATAAAGAAAATCGTTTTTTAAAAAGTGGTGTACATTCTATACAAAGCGAAATATGGTTAGTGGAAGGGGACTTGTTTTGGGGGAATTCTCGAATCGATATATTCAACGTCAAATAACGGAAATTAATTTTACGTGTATAACGCTCCTGGAGTTTTTTGTAGTAGGTACTCAAAAAGACCTTCAAAATGAGCACTTATAAAAGTTAATTAGACCAAAATTGAAGGAGTTATCGTCAAAAATAGAAGGGTTGCTCATATTTTTTAAGGAAAAATGAGCAGTAAACGCTGTACCATTTCCATCAGAATTAAAATTAATCGTAGACCCTTTACAATTAGTTTTATTTTAGTGTTTTTCATACGATCCTGAAGTTAGACCGGTTTAGAATGCATATTTTTTTAATAATGTACGGTAAAAGTTGAAAACGTATTTTTCATTATTCAAAAAAATTGCCTTATTTATATAATAACTCTGAAACTATGAAATATACGTAAAAATGATAGACAACAAAAAAGTAGCTTTTTTTTCAACAAATATTTTGTTTTTTTATTCCTATACCTATTCCTATCCATCCTATCCATTTTAGTGAAAAAGCAACCTGTCTCGAGCCCTTCGAGTCTTTCCCTTTAAAAAACGAAGGACTTAAAAGGTTTTATATGTGTACAGTTCTTGAAATTATCTTTAAAATGCTCTTGCTCTTTTGTAGGATACTATAGCTTCAAAATTAACAGTTATGGTAAAAAAACCAATGACATTTTTTCGGAGCAAAATAGGCTTTCTCATTTTTATATATAATTATATTATACAAATAAAATAAATAAAAAAAAATTAATGTGATTATATGCAGCGTAACTATTTTTTTTTATGATTGATTGTATTTGAAAATCGATTATAATAAAAATATTTTACATTAATATTGGTAAAAGGGTAGTTTATAAGAGTTGAAAATGACAAAAGTAAAATATTCTTTCATAAACAATATAAGGGAATTTTTATTTTAAATTATTGCACAATTATAGCATTCTAAGATTTAAAACGTAATTTTTTATCATTTTTTTAGCACCGGGATGATTTATAAGGGTTGAAAAGTGTTATGATATACAAATTCTTTCATAAGCAATGAAGGAATTTTTATTTTAATTAATTGCACCGTTAAAGCATTCCAAGCTTTTAAAAAGTAATTTTTTATAATTTTTGTCAATACAGGGGTGGTTTTTAGGGGTTTAAAGGGAAAAATTCTTTTATTAGTTATAAGGTAACACTTATTTTAAATAATTGCACGATTTAATCATTCCAAATCTTTAAAAAGTAATTTTTTATCATTATTTTTGTTCATAGGGGTAGTTTTTAAGGGTTAGGCGCTCGTCAGGGCTACCTTCATTTTTCATTTTGCTAATTATTTTATGCGGAGTCACGTGATTCATCCGATGCCGAACTCGAACACGGAGTGACTCCGGATTCAACATTACCGTATTGACATTCAAAGCTCCCATATTCTCGTAAGTGTTAAACCAATCTCACAAACATTTGCTGATATCGTCTTCTTGCAACAGCATCGTTTTCTCCTGACAAAACATAGGCTCTAACCAGGAACAGGATCGGATTCTGCTTAAATTTAAACTGTCCACGGTCTCTAGCTCAAACCGAACCGTTTAAAGTTATAATAAAAGTGTCTAAAATAAGAAACGTTTTTGTGGAAACGTCGTACAATCTCAATAAGGCGGATTAAACAAATTATTTCCCAAAAAGTTACGTACTAATTCTATTAAGTCAATCCGTCCGCTTTCTCCTCCACGGTCCAGGGAACGGAGTAGGCTTTGAAGTCCTCTGGTAACCCGGTTACCCTATTGATTAAAGGGTCCCCGAAAAATTACCTACCTGTTTGATGTAAATGACTTTCCCTGACGTATACCGGAAACCGGGGTCATCCGAGTATAAATCATTCCGTTCTGGGGGCGGTTCTAAATTGACGGGGACGGCGTTACACATTATTAAATACCTCTTTCGCGAAACGGGTCGAAGTTTAGTGTACTGGAGACGGTAAATGAGTCCTTAATTATATTGTCGGCGGAGGTTTCTATTACGGTGACACAATGGAGGCGCTTGTAGGGGCACGCCGCGAAATCCGGCACCGCGAGAGATTTTTTGAAGGAAACATTTACAGCCATGCAGATCTGGAATCGCCGCAGCTCCTATTATTGCGTTACTATATTTTATAATATAACTCTACAAGATATATGTAATAATTTTAATGGGAAAGTTTTTTCAGCATATTGTTTCAACATTATTTTCAATAAATTATCTTGCGAACATTTTCGAACCGATTGTAATGAAATTAGGTGTGTGTTTTATTATACTCTAAAGTTTTTTCTACCAAAATTAGAATGCCCTTGGAACAATTAAAACATTTTAAAAATATTATCCAAAAAACTTGATTATTCTGGCTTTTTTTCATCGCTTATTGCTATTTTGCAACGGTAATGAATTTAAACATTTTTAACTTACAGTATATTGCGACAAATTCTAAAACTTTTTCCGCACAAAACAGTTCGCGATCAAAAAGAGATGAAGATATTGTTCGCAGCACTTGAACACAAATATCAAAGTACAGGTCAAAGGAATCACTTTCCTACTTTTCCTTAACACCGCGCTGTATGTCCGTAAATCTTTCTGTTTATATCATTCTCAGAAGGCTGGATCGCTATTACGTTTGGAAATTCCAGGATTTATTTTAGGTGCGCATATTAATTTTAAACTTCCTCTGGTTGTTTACAAAATCAGAGACGTAGCGTGCTGGCGTGTAAACTATAAATACTCGACCGTTGGTAAACAATATACGCGCCCGATTATATTTTGCCGTTGCTCCGGGTCCTCTATTATTAATTTGATAAGACCAGGATATATTTACTGCCTGCTGCCCCGCACAAGTCCACCCAAAATTTTTCTTTGTAGGCACAGACACAAATAAGTTTGCATCTGAGTCAACTCCGCCCACAAATGCGCAGTCGAGTGAATTGGAGCAACTACTCTAGGCTATATTAAGTTTGCAAGACGATTTCGTGTTGTAGATTAACTTCTTCCGCAGTATCATTGATAACAAATAACAAATAGAAGAGGTCCAAGTACAGATCCTTGAGGAACTCCCGATGTTTGAAGGAAAGTATTAAAATAAAAACTATACCACTGTAAAGACCTGCGTTATTGAGTTTTTTTAACAGTGGTTGAGCCTATCAAAGGCTTCAGAGAAGGTTTTTAAGCCACCGTGTCCCCACTGGGACTTCTTCGTTCCGCTGACGAAAAGTTCTTGCGTTGTGTCCGCTGGTGTTTACACTTACACAACACTCTACTAGAGGTGTTGTTGTCGCGGATAATTGGGTGAATCCACTATTAATAGTCCTCAGGTCGCGTCGCCCGAGTTATTTCCAGCGCGCCCCCTAAAAATAGCGGTGTCTTAATATTTTTGGAATCACTTTTATTAAGTGTGATAACCGCTCTCGTTCCGTTGGTCGGCGTGGATTCGCCTGCAAATCCAGCGCTTTTGTTTTGAATGAAATCCAAATCACTTCTGGCTCGGGCCACACTGAAAAAAAAAAAATATTTGGATCATATGAGCAGATAGTTTTAAATGGAATTATTTGCTTTAAATGTTATTTTATTCTATTCAAATGTATATACTTTCCTCAAATTATGTGAAATATTTGCTGTAATCTATAATTTTTCTTAGAATTTATATTATTTGTAAATACAGGGTGTCCCTGAAAAGGATGGACAACGCTTGGACGAAAACAAGACTATTTAGCCTAACTTACCTATACACAAAAGTGCACGCCTACTGAGATCAAGCCTTCTAAATATAGAACAGATAATCTAGTTTTTTTCAAATAATTTGAAAACTGTTTTTCTTAGAAAATTCAAATTTGATACATATATTTTTTTATATAAGGGCAATGTAAATATAGAGAATTGTGAGAATACATATACAGGATGTCCCCTTTCTAGTGCCTGTGCGCCACTGGTTATCCCATAACATTTTTGTATGTATGCCAATGACGACATAATTTATATTTTTAAAAATAAGCACTATTTTAGAAGTTTTTTTTGCCTCTTACAAAATTTTGATATCGTTTATGGATTTCGAGTAAAATTGGCATTTTTTACACATTAAATAATATAAAATCAGTTTAAGATTCATAACAATAATTAAAAGGTAATAAATTAAACCCATATAATTATTTCATTTGGGGAGCGTTGAGGACCACAGTTTAAAATAACTTTAGTAAATACAGAAAACGAATATGGGAAAGAATACAACATGAAATTAATGTTATGAGAGGTAATGCACAATTATTGGATAATTTCTAATTTTCGAAGAACTAAAGTTTGCGTTTAAGAACAAAAAAGTAACTTTTAGCATTTACTGCAATATTATTTTAATGTGATTACAAATATCAGTTTATTAAAATGTTAATGCTGACTTTCTTACATTATTAGTTGATATTGTTTATTTAAAATATGTGTTGATTTTTATTTTATTGATTGATAAAACTAATACCAAAAATGTGAAGATATTTTTTTTAATGTGACGTTTTTTCATTATTATTCCCTGCTTTGAGGTTGCAGTTGTAAATTATTTTTTATAAATCAGAATTTTTGCCTATATTTAATGTATAAAAAATGCGAATTTTACTCGAAATCCATAAACGATTTCGAAATTTTGTAAGAGCAAAAATATCTTCTAAAATAGTGTTTATTTTTTAAAATATAAATTCTGTCGTCATTGGCATACACACAAAAAAGTTACGGGATAGCCAGTGGCGCACAGGCACTAGAAATAGAATATCCTGTATACGTATTCTCTCCAAATTCTATATTTACCTTGCCCTTATATAAAAAAATAAGTGTTCCAAATTTGTACATATTTTTTTATTTTTTAAAACGCCTTTTATCCCTTTAGAAGAATTTGAAGACATACGGGGCGTACCTTTTTTGTTTTCTCAAATTCCGGCGCGAAAACTGATAAAAGATCGGATTCTGCTTAAATTTAAACTGTTCACGGTTTCATTTTGTTGCCGTTTTATTTATTTTGGATTAATTTAATATGTCTAGTACTGGTTGTAAAAAAAATGTTATTACTACAGTTACTGAAAGTTTTTTTTTGTTGCAGAGGGGCATTCTCGGTAGTTAGAAGATGTGTTCAGAAGTCCACTGGTTTGGAATTCGCTGCAAAAATTATAAACACAAAAAAATTGTCAGCAAGAGGTAAGTGCTTCACCTGCCATATTGTTCCGAAAGGTTTGAATAATTTTTTAATGAAATCTCGTATAGATTATCTAAAGGAATTTTGAAAATTTTAGAATATTGTGAAATCTCATGAAATCTTTTGAAATATTCAGAAATCGTAGTTTATCATTACAAAAGATTCTTGAGCGAATATAAATAATTTCGTTTTTTCGAAATGTTGCGACATTTCAAAGGCATACTGTGTAGAATCCGCTGTTGCTTGATTGTACAATTACTTATGACACACCCAGTATAACCAGTATAGCCGACAGCCATCGTACTAATAGCCAAGACGCTCATTTTACATTTCGCTAATTAAACTGCCGTAATCAGCATAAAATTGGCTTTAAATCGCCCCGCTTTGTCTGGAATTCTATTGTTTCTTTAGGACCCCTTGTATGAACAACACATTTCAGACACTACAGCTGTGAAACGTTATAAACACCGTCTTGACTCGATCGAATCGTTAATAGAATAGGGGCCAAGGGCGCCGCACTAAAAATAACCCGATATAACGCCCTATATATGTAACCTTGCGACCTATAAATATTTCCTTACTATCCAGGTCGTCATATGACCATGCAGATGAGTTTGGATTGTTGTAGTTGTAGTGCCCTGGGTCTCGAGCCACGAGGAAAATCGATGGCTGCCGCTGGATTTGGCGGATGCGCATAAAATGCCGAAAAATATTTACAATTAAACGAAAATGACCTGTAAATTTTTTGCGCGGCAAGAAATTACTGTCGCACTAAACGCAAATATCTTTGTAATAAAATTTTTGTAATTTTTTTGTATATTTCTTCGTCGAGGGCGAAATCATAGTTCATTCTATTCGACGGGGCTATTTCTCGAGCAGGGACGAAATTAATTTACGGAAATTGCTAATACTATGTCGTGCATGTAATACTTTATAATAAGCCCGGTTGTTTTGCTCCCGTTAGATCTAACTTTCCGGAAAATTATGCAATTATTTTGCATATAGATTGTGTGTTCCAGTGAAGACTCGCTTCGGGTAAATTGTGACGAATCTCCGTGACTCTCGCGTGGATATCTTGATTAGTTCGGAATATATTAGAAATTGAGGGATATGAAACTTTTACCTGTTCCTTACTAGAGCAGAAACGCCATAGAGGTGTATTTGAATATGTAGATATTTGTTAAGTACCCAGAATTCTCTAGTGGGTTGTAAATTCGTAGGGAGGAACATACAGAGTGACGCATTTGAAAGCGGACCACCTTCATAACATTTTTATTTATGGTTTAACGGTTTTGACGAATTTTTTTTAAAATGTAGAGGGGGAAAGGTGTATTTTGGGGCCAAGCGGCGTCCAGTTCTTTTTTAAACTAAGGCCTACTATATCACATTCAGAGGCTGAAAAGTCCAGAATCCATATTAGCGATTTTTTTAGAAAAAATCGCCGTACGTCACTGGATTCGGCGCCGCCTGAAATGGATCTGTACCAAATTTCATGAAAAAATATTCAACATTAACGATTCCACGGCTAAATTACTGTCAAATTGTTTATTATGCATTAAGAAGCTTTTTATCTAGTAACCCATGCGATAACAAATCAATCACAACAAATATGTAATAACACATTTAATAGACGTCCTTATATCAAAATACAATGAAACAAACAGAAAAACAAACGAGAAATATAAAGCACAGACTGTCCAATATATTATTTTCAAGGGAATTTTGCTTTTTTAAGGGCAGGACTATGAATATTATCGTCATTTTCTTCGGATACGCTGTCGTTCGCTTCCACCACTTTTCGGCCGCGCCATGGCTCGTCGAAAAATCAAACGACCTTCTGACTTTTAACAATATTTCCTATGCACTGAACCTACTTCCACAAATAAAATATGACAGTATATTTTTTTGCCGCAACCAACCTAATTTGTTTAACAATAGGTCGTCAACTTAGACAGTCTGTAACTCTGTTGTTTTTCAACGAATCTTGACGATTTTTTTCTTTAACTTAGAGCTCTTTTCATAAGCTTTCCGAATATGTAAGAATATATAACTATATCACGCGCTGCGTCGTATATTCCATTTTGTAACTAAAGCTAAAAAATAAAAAACTTTCCAGATTGCTTTGAAATTTAAAAAAAATTCCAATGTATTATTATGAAATCTACCATGAAAAAAATCATTGCGGTTGTGGAAGATGCTCGGGATCGTCCAGACTAATAATTACTTAATTTGTTTATAAGGCCATAACTTATAAACTATTCAACTTACCGATTCCAGATTTCGTGTGAGTTATTAGACAATGATAAGGAATGAGAGGATGCGATGCCAAAACGTTCTGGTAATAATAACGCAGTTTATAAATGTTTAATTCAAAAGTCATAAATAAACTTCTTCTGTTTATAACTTTTGATCTAATCAATATATTTTGACGCTCGAGGGCTAGTTTTGTAGGTATTTCGAAGACAAAAAAAAAGTACATTACTGTTTTCTCGTAGAAATGGACGGAAAAAAGTTATAAGCGAAAAACGCGAATTTACGTAAAAATTATACAATTAACCACCCTGTAAACAATCTTCCCCCCCATTTTTATGACTGTGGAAACTAATATGTTATTGTACATAATATTTAGCATCTATAAATTCAGCTTGCCGAAACAAAAAATCGCATCCAGCTCTATATTTCGTGGCCTAAATAATAAACAATTTTCTAATGGCGATGCTAGTTTTTCTTGTCCTCCTTCCAAAACCCCGCTCCATCCTAAAAGTCACTTAGCCGAAAAAGGAGCGTGATCTACAAGGGAACTACGGGTTGTGAAACGAAGGGATATTGATCGAGACGAACTAGTCACCAAGCGGCGTCTTTACGGACCATGTTAAAAATAAAACCGTTTTTTATTTCGATCCTCTCGTTCGGGAGGCGACGGGGGGTGGGACACCTACGCGATATGGTCGCTTTTTTTGCCAAGGCCAAGGAAATGACGAAAATATGAATTCCGGACGTCCTTTTTCACTTGAAGATGAATTATTCATATACTTTTTTGCGGGGCAAAACGGATTTGAAGCTTAACGGAGAAATATCCGATGCCGGTATTCGTTTTGAAGAATTGTTCATCGTAAACGAATCATTGTGACTGATGCCGTTAATTTGACATTTGTGCATTTTTCAGTAGTGTCCGGCTATATATGTTATTGTCTGTTTGCTGCCATCATTTTATCGTTTTTTTTCGCTTCAATATTAAATCGTATTCATAAGAAACACCGAAATTTTCCTTACCAGGATTTGGTTAAAAAAACAGAGGGAACGCTGCGAAAACATCTACTTTTATTTTCTATCGACGTCCAACGTTGAGAACGGGCCAGACCGAGGTCTTTGTTCAGCTGCGGCCGGCGATTCCCTCCGACCGTTTTCCCGTCCGCTCTGATGTAGGTGGACGTCCACGACAAAGCCCTTCTTGTCCCTTAATTAAGAAATTTGTAGCCGCGTCCCAATCCAAAAATAATGGCGCCGCAACAGGTTGTGCACGCAGGACGCTTCCGTTCCATCCGAACTAAAACTCACGAAATGCCAAAAGTTTATCTTTGAAAACGACTCTGTTCAATTTGAAATATGTACGATTTAATGTTGAAGTGAAAGAAACAATAAAACGACGGCAGCAAGTGAACTCAAACAAAAACAGACACGGACCACGGACGCCACTGAAAAATGCACAAATGTCGATTTAATCTCATCTGTCACAATGATTCCTTTACAATAAACAGTAAGAAACTATTGCGTCTACACTCGAGGTAACCCCATCACTCACTGGTTCTCTTTAATTGCAAGAATAAAACCCACGGTTTGGATGACCAATTTATTTTCTTTTGTTCTACTGAATGGAAGACGAAAGACTATTTTTGCGTCTAAAGGTGTGCATTTTTTATGTATGTGTTTTATACGAGTAGCCCTACGCAATGGGTGTTCTTTATTACGGGAATAGGATTTAAAAAAATTTAAATTCTGATGAAAAATAAAACATAATTAAACTGTATTATTCAAATAACAATATTGTGCAAGATTTCGGCAAGAATATAGGCACATTTATTATGGAGGAAGAATCCCGTCAACGAACACTGTAAAAAATATTACTAGAAACCTTAGGTGGCCAGAAAACAGTCCCGATCTCAGTCCTTTAGACATATTTTTGTGGGAACACTTCAACAAAATATATTACTAAAGACCTCACAATTTACAAATATTGAAAGAAAAAATACAGGACGAATTGTTTCATAATTCTGAATTTGTCTTTAAAGCAATAAATAGTAAATTAACGCATATTTTCAACTGTATCATCACAATTACTTGCGTGTTGAAAATTTGTAAAAATTGTAGGTATTTTAATGTTATTTCGTTTTTAGGTATTCTCCTTATATTGTTGTAAAGGTTAGTTATAAAAATCGTTGTTTGTTATTTCATTAAAGGATGAATTTTAATTTTTTTAAAGATTTTTTTACTTTAAACATATATTTCGTGCCAGCAAATGTTGATGTCAAAAGAAATAAAGAAAAATTGGTCCATTTGTATTTAAAGTTTTTTTCTATCTTTAATTATCAAACCTTATAATAAGTGAATGTCAACATACAAAAGAAACCCTGTATCTATATTCCGCGACGTACTAATTACCCACCTATATTAAATAAATTTATCATCATCAAATATTAAAAAAATTATATTATATTACAAGCTGTTTAAAATATCATTACGAATTTTGTTTATTTGGAAATATATTTTCTGCACTATTTCAATACCAAAAAATTTAAAATAGCAGCTAATTAACGAAATTATGATTAAATAACCTAACTGCGACACCGTTGCAGAATATCACATGAAACTACATAGATATTCGTTGATTCTTTAAAACATATTTATCAATACCTACATCATACATTTAAGTAAATACAGTAACGCGAAAAACAGATATTGATAAAAAAAAAGAGTACAAAATAAATCCGTAAGTACGCCTGGCAACATTGCCAAAGTGTTTGTATGTTGCTAGGATACGCGTAGGAATGCGCGCCGCTGCATTTGATTCTTCCTAAAATTCTGCTGGTGGCAATTTGGAAATTTAAAACTCCTGGCATATTTTGTCTTTAGGAATGCGGATAGAAAGTTTTTAATAGCGGGAAATAGATTTTTTTTTATAGATCCTTGACTTCCTCTTTTATACCCTTTTTGCTCTTCGAGTCAGTATGTTATTTACAGAGGAAACAAAACATCCCTAGACCGAGCCCTGTTTGTTTTCGTCTCCAGACCGCTCACAGGTGGTCCGATCCAATCGATACAAAAACCACCAAAGAACGAGACTGCTTGTCTCCGGAGACCCGCAGGAAGTTACAGGACGACGGTATCGATTCCCGAACGTCTGCAGTCGTCATACAGGGTGATACCTAGCGATTATCCCTATTTCGGAAAACTTTATTAACAAAAGGAATTATACTGATATTCTATATTTCATAGTGAAAAGCCTTTATAAATAATTACAATCCGCGCAACTGTCAAGCATAGGCCATCAACTTAGCACACTAGACCTTCTTAGTAGTGACGTCACATACGCCAAATAATAGGCAACCCCGTAGTACACAGTGTCATGAAGAATTTCCCAATATTTTTACTAGATTGATTTTCGACCTTATGTATTTTGGACATAAGTGCCAAAAAAATGTGTCTTCTTTGTCAAGACCTTAAATATCGCGATATTCTGGCAATATTAGAAATATTTAAGAAGTTTCAAACTGACAAACTTCAGTGACTGACTAATAGAATTATAGAATTTATATATATATTTATAGAACAATATTGACTTTTATAGTCATTGATAAATTAAAATTATATCAATGTTACTGAGCATGCGCATTAAAGATAACAGAATACCATTCAAGGACGGTTTGGTTATTGTTAAGATTACGTCTATAATAAACCACTTGAAGAAAAAAACACTCGATAAACACACTGACACAGCACAACACCAAAAAAAAACAATAAAAATACTTAGTGGAACTAGAAAATGCCAAGATTAAACAAAACAAGAGATAATACGCTAATGATGACAGCGTATGAGGCTATTCTTTCCGAGCATGCGCGTTAGGAATAACACGGCTAATGTTAAATATTTACTTTATTTAAATTTAGGAATATTCTTTTGTAGCGTTTTTTATAAGTTTTAAGCATATAGCATAATAGTGTCTATTTTATGAAACACGTGTTGTTCTTAAATACGTCCAAATCCTTGTAAAAATAAATTAATTTGAAGTTGTACATTTTTATAGTATCTACGTAAATTGTACACAAGAGTCAGATTCGGTCTGTACAATTTGAACTATGACAGTTTGATACGGGTTTCCTAAATATGTGACGTCACCCTAATGAGTCTATTGGTACTATGGACTAAAAATAAGTGTGCACAATAAAACGAGTTCGGGAGCTGCCCGGTAACGGCGTAGACACTGGCACGAGTTTAACTGCAATCTATTACCTATATATTTTTTCATATATGTAGTTACTTTCGGTTTTAATAAGCAAACGTTTTTTATTTATTTTTTTCGGAAGCTTACAAGGCTTAGTCGCGACAGGCGTATGGGCTCCCGAACCACCGAGCTTTTATTTATTGCCAAACTTTTTATGCGTTCTTCCGCCCCGGTCGCGAAAATATAAAGGCAATAACCGTTACGGTTATATCAAAAAGTTTCAACAGGCCGTATGTGCGACGAGGAAAAACTTTTTAAATTAACCCCGCATGCATATTCGCGGAAACGAGAAAAAATCATGATTTAGGTAATTTGCCTCAAACTTTATATTTACAGGAAAAAATATGAGGATAATTAATAAAACGTTCCGTATTATTTCTTTGAGAACGAAACCTTAGCCAACAACTTGTCAAAAACAATTCGCAGTATGTAGAAAAAAAGACTCATATTTACCTTTCGAGTGCTTATACATATAGGCGAGGTAATTTTTTATTGAATAACATTTTCTTTTAGACTATAATGATATATTGCTCTGTATAACTACCTGTATTAAAGCAAGATAACAGTTTTGTCAATAAGAGAGTCGATAACGAGTGGATCTTGGAACAGATATTTGGAAAATAATGAAAATAAATTACTTAATCCATTATTCAATTAATTATATTAACTCGTGACATATTCCGATTGTACCAAAATTTTAGAAAATAATGAATAATATATAATTGATTTTTCAAAGAACTAAATATTCCTGCTAATTTCAAGCAAGATTTTTCTCTTAATGTAACAAAGAACACTACACATGTTTTCGAGACAAAATATATTCCAGTGTTTTTCAAAAAACTTCTATAAAGATTCTTTTAATGCATAAATGTATTTTTGTAAACTGAGTGATTTAACTTTAAATACAGAAACTGCAGGAACAAATTAATTGCCAAGAAATAAGTGCAGTTTGTTCTATATTTTTTTTTCCTTGGGGGGGCGCGTTATTCGAGATACAGGGTGTTAAAATACACAGCATGTCCTTGGCGTCAAGTAACTTTTAATAGGAAATAGGCAACACGTGGCTTATAATCATTTATGAAAACTATGTGTTTTGCGCTCTTCATTGTACGACTTACCTAACGATATATTTTTCTGTTTCAGATTTTCAGAAATTGGAGAGGGAGGCCAGGATCTGCAGGAAGCTCCAGCATCCAAATATAGGTGAGCACACACCGACAACCCCCAAAACACACAGTATATATTCCATACTTGCCATCAGCTTACTCAGCATTTTCTCTCAATCACGACGAATACCTACACCTACAAGACCATTGAATGCCAGTGCAAAGGCGAATTTTAATGTATTTTTTTTGTTTTTCATTGTAAATATAGTTAGCAATCCCGAGGTTCTCAAGCATTTAGGTAATCGTTCTTTCAGTCATTCCAACTTTTTCATTATTTATGTTTGTCATGTGCTACATACTGCATGCTCCATTTCTAGAATTGTGATTTTTTTCGTCCCTCTGCATCCGTGGACATTTGAGATTCTCTGAAACGAATATAGGCCTCGTTTGTCAAAAAATAGATGAATAAATTCCATAGAGTATAAGGCCAGACGGTTCAGCAAGTGACGTCACAGTAGGTATAGGTATAACACTGCTGTTTGTATTCATATTAAAACAAAACAAAATCGCAAGATGTTTTTTGTTTTTTTCCTGTTATGACCTTTTTGCAAACACTGCCTGCTTGTTTCAGAGAACCTTTGTTTCTTTTTAAAGTATTACCTCTATTTTTTTAAATATCAAATTGTTCATGTCCATGTTGTACAATTCAAAAATATGTACTTACCAACAAATCGATTACTTATAAAATGCGTAGAATCTTTGCTTTCGGCCTATTTAAGTATATTTTTTTTACTGCAATCAGTTTTGGCTTCGGCTTTGGACTATTGACTGGATAATTTAAAATGATGTGGATATTAACTGAAAATTTTCTCTAATTTAAAAACTTTTTCGGCAGTTGCACATCTATTCGAATTTTCAATCGATATACCCTCAGTGTTCCTGTCTTTCTAGTTTTTGCACGAAATAGATGTTTTTTTAAGATGTTATTAAACCATCGATTGGCAAGAAATGTATGTACCTACGCGTTAAAATTATTGCCAGCTCAATATTATTCTTTCGTTGTACTAAAAATACTAGCACCCTGTGATCTCTATAAAATCCACTATAGATGCAAATTAACTCATCGCGCTGTATATATCTCTCTCTCCGGCTGTCCAGTTATTTTATTCCTATACTGAAATCTGTCACGGTCGGTCGAGGTCTACATCCATCACGCAGCAAAGGAATTTCCCCCGGAATAGACTTTGAGGATTATACTCAGGGGATGGTATAAGTCCAGGCCAAGAGCGGTGTCTCTTCGAAGGAAAAGTAATTGGACGGAGGGGGCTAACTTCTGTTCCCCTTCGTAAGCGTTCAGGATCGGATTCTGCTTAAATTTAAACTGTTCACGGTTTAATTTTGTTGCTGTTTTGACTCTGCCCTTTTTTTTTCGACGGCTCCCGTTTAGCCGGCTAAACCTCCTTTTTCGATTTGGTATGAGGCAATTACCGAAGCGGACTTTATTTAATTAGAGATGGGACAATTCAATTAAAGATAACGGCGGCCAGGCATGCAATCCCCCGAAAGCCGGCGAGAAAGACACGTAGAAGTCGGATCGATAAGTTCGGACAGTAACCGGCGACCCCACGAATGAAAAAAAAAAGGGAGATCGATAGGGATTAATTTTAAATATTCATGGCAGTATCAGTGGGAGATGATCGTCACGTGACGGTGGTGAGTTGTTCACCACACCGAGAAAAGTGTTCGTTAGATACAACGAAACTGACAGTTTGACTGCAAATTATGTTTTATTGCGAGTATCAGATTTGAAGTATGTTATATGCTTTAGAAATCAGGTGGATAAACAGTTTATTTACTTATTTTTGTGTATTTCATTTATCGTTATTTATTTATTAATGTTTAAAGTAACGAAAAAAAAATCACTTCCTACGATACAACAAACTTTCAAACTTATGACAGGTGTTTCTAAAGGTCAAAGGTTTAAATAAGCCCATGATTCGAAATTACGCCCTGTATTAACTTTCTGTGCAGTCACCTCGTATCACCCGTCACAATGACCAACAAGTCGGCCGCAAAAAGCCTAAGTTTGCCTCCAGAGCGACGACTGCGGTAGGTCGGGGCGCGCGGCACTTTGACCCTTCCACAAAAGGGGAGGCCCTCCAGGATTAACCACCGAGATGCTTCCGATCAGGCCGGCCGATGCCCAGATTTACGACGACTTGCGGCTGTCGACCTATTCCACCCCTCCCTCCTTCAAGGGGTGAACTAAAGGACGTTGCCACGATTGTCCAAGTTCAATTTTCGTGATTTTTTAGATTAGCAACGGTCCAGTTTAAAGAGAATGACCAGCAAGATCGCCATATTTCATTCCCGTAGACTTAATTTCAAGGAGTTACATCCAATTTTGGCACTTTATTTAAATCATAAAAGTCACAAAATAGATTGTACGGAGTGATTCTAATTTGTCCCCCGAAATTGTAAGGAAGATAGTACATCAAAAAGTGGGGGTAGATACCTTTTTTCAAAAATGATAGTAAAAAGAAGATGGCGGAAGAAGTTTTTTTGCCATATTTTAAAAGTTATTATTATTCATTCCGAGAAAACTGTTTTTGTAAAAAGTACACTTATTTTATGATATACTATTTTAAAATATCCGTACACAAATGTCCGAAAATGTATTAATTCTGAGATAAGGCTTTCAAATTTTGTTATTACTTTATTATTTATTAAATCTGTAACAATGTTAAACTATCTGTCCGTAATTTTTCACGTTTTTTTAATTATTTCTTAGTGATGTGTTGTGTAAATTAATTAAAATCCTTTTGAAAATTTATATAACATTTACAATAAAATAAAAAAGTGCAATTATTGTGCTCAAAAAAAATGGCGTGCCTCCTGGGCACTGCCGCCCCGTTAATGAGTAATTTATGAAAACATTAACGGAAACGTAACTATTATTAGCTTGTAAACCTCCTGATAAGTGCCATAGAAACGTTGAATCCGCTGTAAAAATCGGATAACTGATTTTATCGCGAGATAATGGCAGGTAATCAAAAAGCTGTTCTTCACAAGTGGTCTTGGAGAATGTCAAGTTGGCTTTGGCCAGTCAGACTGGAAACATATTTTATCTGCTCCCACTATAGTAAATAGACGATTTCGAGTTATAAATGCATATTTTATGAACAAATCAATAGAAATATTTGATGAGCATTACATTTTATTAATTATTATGAATGAATATTATAGTAATTGAACAGTTATTACATATAGTAACATTTATAAAATCTGGATAATTATTCCCCTCGCATTTACTAATTGTCACATTTTTCTCAAAATTTCAGTCACCGAAAGCTCAATATTATCTCACTGATCCATTAAAAAGCATGATACTAGAACCAGAAGTTGAAGTGTCATTGTAAAGAATCCTGTCTGTTCATTTTTGTTACTTAGACTGTCGGCAACATAACTTTCTGCAATTATGGCTGATTTTCACCCACCACGTCTCTTGATTGCTAAAATATCACCTGTATTAGCCAGTAACGTTGCCGATGGTCTTCGGAATAAATGGCCTGTATATGTTTCAGGATGTTCTGGTTTCGAAAACTGTGCAATCTTTTTAGGAGTCATAGAAAGGGTATTATTGCCGACTGGTTGGTTGTAACATCTACCTTCTTGACAGCGCATAAAAAATCGTAAAATTTCAGTTTTTATTTCCAATCTAATCTTGATATATTTCTTTATTCATCTGATTTTTACATCATATGAGTCGTATGACATACTTGAAATTTGGTGATTAATCTTCGAGTACTGGTACCAGGAGGATCCTGTTCCATGACCAATCTTGCAAACTCTTTCTTATTCACTGACACAGAGATTCACAAATTAAATTAAAGGCTATCGTTCGATATCTAGCTCTCTTTCTAATACACGTATTAAAATGAGACGCAGATGCTATATCCCTTTGCACTCGGGACTTCCCCTTCTTATTTGACGATCAACGTATATTGCTTGTTTTTCTACCGATTGGACCCAAGTTTGGTGCAAAAAAAATGTGCAATAGACTTATATCTTCCACTTTTTTCGTATATTACAGAAATCTAGTACTGATACGCATGAAATAAAACTTTTTACTAAACCTACGGTTTCCTTTTTCGACGCCAGATTTAGATCGGACCGCCAGCACATATTTTTTCCTTCCAGAAAGGTCCGACGGCGCCCGCGTCGCGTCGGGGCGCTTCGCCGGCCAACTCGAACGGCTTGCCAGATTTGTCACATTCGCAGAGATTAACTGCCGGCTTCTAGATAAATGGGGGTGACCACCAACCTGCTACATCGCACCCTTCCCATCCCGTGATTCTGTAGCTCTTAAAGAAAAACCAATTCCCAACTATGTATTTTTTTAATTGTCAGTTTATGACGTGTATGTACCTCTCGTTTATACGATGACGTCACTTGAGTTGAGAGTAACATTGACGAAATCGACTTTCTGTCGATTTTTGAATAATTCAGGCCTGTCACAGCCTAAGCATCTTTACATCATTCATTATGTGGTGCAAAACAGATATTGCTTCTTCAAATTTAACACAAGAAGTGAGGTTAGATTCACGTTTAGACTGTACATTCTTAAACGGACTTACCTGATGGTTATCCTGGTGTCAATATATTACAAATTTGACGTTTGCCATGTGACGTCACGCGGAGACAGGACGGATATTTTTAAACAATCGTATTTGTGTTGGTTTATGTCTAATTGTGAATACAAATTTTTGCACTCTATATTATGTATTGTAATTGAGTTGCATGATGGTATCTCTTTCTATGGTGCTTTGCAAGTCATCCAATTATTTAATTTAGTTCATGTTAATGCTCTGATAAATGTTTTTTTTTTCTCTATAGTCATATCACTTTTATTTTGTTTTATGTTATCCTTGTTTCTGCTACATTCGTCACATTCAAACAGTTCAGTAATGTGTAACAAAAACATTAGAAATACTATTTAAATCAAACATTAAATTCTTACCATTTTATTAATTCTATTATACTCTGTTTCATTTTGATAAGCACCTACATACGTCGTGGAAATAAATTGTAGGAAAGGCGTGTTCAATGTGTTAGTTTTGCAATTTGACAGCAGCAATTGCATTATTATACAGGGTGATTCACAAATGGTGACCAAAAATGAAACCTAGTATTCTTTGGTGGATTTTAAGAGGAGCCTTTCCTGTAAAGTTTTTATCTAGAATGCTTCAAACTTCAAAAAATATTTTTAATTTTTTTAAATAATTTAAAAACTAGTAAATGAAATCATTTGAAATTGGGCATATATATTTATGTAAACATTGTCCAAAATCTAAGGGCTTTTCCTAAAATTTACATGCTCCAGTGGCGGAGGGACATGCAGGGTATCGGTAGCATATTTTTCTAAATAATATACTACGCCACTGCTTTACGGTAACAACCATGATATTTTTGGATTCGTCTTTCAATTTTTTTAGAAATTACTACTCTCTTACGTTTTTCGAAAAAAGCCTGATTTTCGAGTAGAACTTAAAAATCGAAATCTATTTGTTTTTGACTGCTTGACATTTCATTTATTAACGGACATATCTCAATCTAGATGTCATTATCTTAAATTGTTACTTTTTCTTCGAAGGGAATATAATTCAACTTTTGATTTGTCAGAACCATTCAAATAAAGTAAAACGTTTAAAAAGTTTTTTATAATGTAGATAAGCTGAGGAACGAACGCTTTTCAATCTAACATGTACCAATAAAGGAAATTATGTATCGTTAACGCACGCACACGAGACTCAATAGACTCGCGGTTTCCCAACAACGTTTTAATTCCATATAATTTTCCTTTACAAACCGCCGCCACACAATGCCTTCAACTACTACCACACACCGTGACATAATATATGTGTTATTTAAACTCTATTGCATGTCTTACGTTTGCAATTCCCTCGCTGTGATTGATTGTATGTTTTTTTTATTTTCCAGTGAGGTTGCACGACAGCATACAGGAGGAGAACTTCCACTATTTGGTATTCGATTTGTAAGTATCACACTTATCACTTCTTATAATGCGAATTTTAATACGTAAAAATACACCAGTCACGAAAATTAAGGTATAAATAAAATCCTTAATTTTTAGGTGATCTTCAAAAGACTAATTCAAGTTCAAACCGCTCTGATTTTTCTTTCATTGTGAACCGAAGGATTGAAATTGTCACTTTTGCTAAAAATCAAAGTATAAATTTTGCATCTTTTATTCATTTTTTAAATTGGAAATGTTTTTTTCTAAAAAAACTCATCAAAAAATGTCAAATATCGAAAAAAATCGAAATTGATTTTCATAATAGAATCTACTGGCCCATTCTGAGCACCCTGTATATGTACATTGCACGAATCTGACGTCGTCTTCTCGAAATCTGCCTTCTAAAGTCAGCTTCAGGCAATGCGGTTTCTTGCCGGATATCTGCCAAACGTAAACAAATGCCATATCGTGTGGATGGTGCATATCGGTACATACGAAAATATGTAGGCACTTGCCAAATCGCAGCTCAGAGGCATACCAACAAAAGGTACGCGGCAAAGAGCATCTGTCAAAGCTATTACAGAAGTTGTCAGGATAAATGAGGGAGAGGGGCCTTCGGGCTGAATTTTTGGGTACGTACTCTAACGATGATAATTTTCTATGAATAAATCAGATTGTCTTGCCAATCAAAAATCTGTTTTTTTTAATTGGCGCAGCATATACAGGTGTTTTGAAAGTAGCTGCCATGAATTCAAAGATTGACATAATATAATAAATGAATCATGAGTCTTTTGATTTTTAAATCCAATTTTTTAGAAAACATTGCATTGAAATATGATACAACTAAATTTTTGAGGGTAATAAACACATGAATATTATTAATTATTACTAGTTTTCGACTACTTTTGAGGTTAGGTGTACCATATGTTCATGTAAAATTGGACTTTATACAAAAGAAAATATCTGCTTTTGTTGAATGATTTTTTATAATAAAATTTTAGCTTTTACCAAAAACCAATAGATTTCAATGGAATTTGGTATAAACCAAGATATTGAGGGTGAAACTACGTTTTTAATTTTTGTCAATCTACTATCTCTCAGTGACAATTATATGATATAACTTTTTTTGAGATTAGGTTATTTACATTGTATTTTTTGTACAACAGTGTAAAATTTTATTGTGCACAAAATAACGTTAAATCGAAAACGTACCATTCACTGACACGAGACATTCACTGTAACAACCTAACCTCAAAAAAGTTATGTCACGTTACTGGGAGAGATACTAGCTTACGCCCTCTATCAGATGATCAAAAACTAACAATACTATCGTATTAAATACGTTCAAAAAACTGTTTCGGTAAGCATATGGCCAAAAAATGATTTTATAAAATTATATTTGAGCTAGTCTCATAAATTACTCATTTTGGCAACATCCTGTATCTAGTAAACGAGTTGATTTAAGGGATAAGTTACATAAAATACCCAGTCTAGTCAAAAAGAAGATAAAGAAAACAAATGGCTATTATTTTTATCAGGGTCGACCAGTCCACAATCTGGCACGCTATATGATATTAGTACATTGAACTTTTCATCGCATTTACATATTTGTCTTTAATAATTCCAAATATGCAATTACAGCGCGATAGTCGTACAAAGTTTTTAGTAATTTTTGGATTATCTAACCACATTCAGTATGAATTTTTCAACATCACAGTTCCCTGCACTGATTACGTCAGTTTGACGTACTATTAAGACCTTCCATAGTAGGCGCTGACATTGTTCCATTACCACGCCACCTATAAGAACAAGGCCTCGCTTGTGACGCTCTTTTGTTTGGTGACGTTATTAGGTACTACTTGCAGTTTGCAGTTAGCCTCTAAACTATGACAAAAGTGGACTGTTCCGAGATTAATTACGTCGTAAAACGTAACTTTAAATAATTTTACATGTAATTGCTGTATGTAATATCTGTTTATTTTAAAAGCTCGCGTGATGTCAGTGATTAAATCAGGTTGACGTTTGAAGTTAGGCAGACGTTTTTGTTGTGTGGTGCCGGTGCATTTCGATAAAAAGCGTGCTTACTTTGAATGATGGTTTTTCATAAGAAGAAATACCTAATTGGGTACGACAAAGGGCTCAGTTCACGACTGGAAACAGGAAGCCTTATAAAAAGTATATTTCAAACAGATATATTAAATGTACTGTAAATTATTATGCTTATCATATTCTAACTACGGCAAAATCGCAATATCATGTCGGTCTTATCGCACTAACCACCGACGTGACGTCACGCTCTCAGCCAGGAGGCCTTGTTAATCCAGGTGAGAATGTTTGCGTTGAGGTTTGCTGAACATTTTCTTAACGATTTCTCTGATGTTCGGTTACACACAATTATATTAGGGAATCCCTTTTTATCCGCTAACGATATCGACAATTTGTACACTTGTGCCAAAATTCCCAACAGTACAGGACCCCACCTGTACTAGTAACCCGTTTTGTGAAATTACATCCATTAGGGATTTAGTTATAGGAGCGCAGTCCAGGGGGAGCACAAGTCGCGATCAACTGCGTCAACCCGTTTTATCAGATTAAGGGCGGCCCTTTGATCCCGAGGCCTGATCGACCTCCGTGATAGGCAAATCTGAAAATTGTCTATAAACAGAGGGCGATCTGCAGCAATGGTACTTTGACTTCGGTGTACTCTAAAATCGAGCAGGCTTTTATCGATTCGAATTATTTTTGAGGGTCTTTGCTGTGGATACAGAATGTGATGTGAAAGGAGTTGCAATGTGCGGGAAACCCAAAAATAAGTGAAAAGTTATAGTCTTTTATTTATTTCAAAGTTGAAATAGTTGCTTATGTGTTGTATTTATTATCTTTTATTTAATTTTGTCTTGTCTGGGATATCTCTATTTTCGAAAATATACCCACCGATACCCTGTGTCTCCGCCACTGGAGCATGTAAATTTTAGGAAAAGCCCTCAGATTTTGGACAATATTTACACAAATACATGTGTCCAATTTCAAATTATTTCACTTTCTAGTCTGTAAATTATTTAAAGAAATTTAAAATATTTTTTAAAGATTAACGCCCTGTATCTTTTTAACGAAGCGTTCTAGATAAAAACTTTATAGGAAACACTTCCCTTAAAATTCACCAAAGAATACGAGGTTTCATTTTTGGTCATCATTTGTGAATCGCCCTGTACAATATAAACATTTGGGTGGCCCAAAAAAAAAGTATAATTTTTTTTCGTGTCTCTTGTGAAAATATGTTAGTTTACATGTTTTAAGAGCCCCCTCAAAAAATCAGCTCAAACAAATTTTTTTTAGAAGTCGCTCAAGGTTTTTAAAAATTTCCAAAATCGTCAAAAATTGAATTTTTTTTTTAATTTTTTTTCTCGATATTTTATCATTTTCTAGGTTGAAAAAAATCTCGATTCTGAAAATTTCAAATCGATATTTTAATTTCTAAAAGTCATTCATAATTATTTTAATTTTAAAAGTAGTGGCCCAAAAAAACTATTATTTTTTTTTCGTGTCTTGTGAAAATATGTTAGTTTATCATGTTTTAAGAGCCCCCTCAATAAATCAGCTCAAAATTTTTTTTTTAAAAGTCGCTCAAGATTTTTAAAAATTTCCAATATCGTCAAAAATTGAATTTTTTTTCAAATTTTTTTTCACGTTATTTTATCATTTTCTAGGTTGAAAAAATTCTCGATTCTGAAAATTTCAAATCGATATTTTAATTTCTAAAAGTCATTCATAATTATTTTAATTTTCAAAGTAGTGGCCCAAAAAAAAAACTATTATTTTCTTTCGTGTCTCTTGTGAAAATATGTTAGTTTATCATGTTTTAAGAGCCCCCTCAAAAAACCAGCTCAAAAAAAATTTTTTAGAGATCGTTCAAGATTTTTCAAAATTTCCAAATTTCCAAATTGAATTTTTTTCCATTTTGTTGAGCTGATTTTTTGAGGGGACTCCTAAAACATGATAAACTAACATATTTTCGCAAGAGACATGAAAAAAAATAATCGTTTTTTTTGTGCCACTCTAATAAACATGTATAAAATTTGTACAGTTGAATTGAATTAAATATGCGTCCTTGTCACCTCATCGCAGTAAAAATCGTACGGTCGTTTGATTTTCCGTTAAAATTTGTATCTACAACATCTCGTGAGAATCGAAACGACCCCATCTCCCGTTTTATTCAGTTTTATAAATCCAATCGTAATCCTTTGTACACGCCCAATTTGTAAGAATTCATATCCCCCTCATTTCCGGTATTTTAAATGATTTACTGCTCGAATTTCGCCGAATAAATCTGGAAAACCAATTATACCCCGGTTGGACTTCCTAATATTACGAAACGGTTTTCCCTTCTCGCCCTATTCGCTCTTATTGAGCCCTATGGGAAATAGAGAGAAAGGGGAATACGTTTTACAGTCTTCCGGCCAGACGAAGTTTGCATAATGCAGATGCATTACCTTCGACATCGCCTAAGTATTTCTGGTAGGAGCGTTTATATACTGCGTGTTCCGTCGAAATGTACCGCACTTTGCAACTCGAAAACTACAAAAAAGTTTAGAACAAAGAAGTATATTTTAATTTTTTTGACCTTTTACCTTAGACCATTTGTAAAAAACATAACTTTCCAATTTTCCAATAATATTTATGGTTATTTGCTTCGTGTTTATAACGTCGAAAAAAAAACATCTCAATCTGGGAAATGAGCTGCCCATACAGTTAATCCATGTAGAAGTGTTAATTTTTCTACAATAGTCGTTTCAGATATTCAATAATGATCAAAACATGATCTTTAATCTTTTTTGTCATGAAAACTATGTAGGGCGGCTTCGCCCTGTATACGGCACCGAATCCACATCCTGATTTTCCGTTTCATTTGCTATATATTTAATGTATCACCAAGCAAATCGATTCAGGCCTATTTTTAGAAGACGTGGGTGTGCAATCTTTAGAAAAATTGTAATTTTGGTAATGTGATCGCTGACGCGTATTTCTGTTTTGACAATTCGGACATACACGTAGGAAAGCCACCGCAATAAGATTAATGAATGATGATGACTCTTCTACTAAAAAAAAGAGTAATTTTCTTAATTAACAAAGCGCGAGGTAACACGTAAACTTGGATTTTTTTCGGACCTCTTCCATTAAAGTTAATATTTAATATTCGCCCGCTATTTTTGGCCGATGAAAAAGTCTATACAGGGTGTAAGGAGTTTGACTGCCATTACTTCAACATGAGATGGAGGAATCATAAATGAACAAAAAAGTTGTATATTATAGGGTTTTTTTTTAATACTTCAAGAAAGAGTAAAGCTTCACAAAATTGTATTCAGTAATACCTAAATTTACTCCTTACCATTTCATACTAATAATTTGGCATTTTACTTACCAGTGTCGTAGATGTGGGCGGACGAACCCCTTTCAAAAAGTGTATATTCTCTTCCTTGAAACATGTGTAACATACTTGATTAAAACTATCCATTTATTAAAAAAATCTCTTGTCACATTTTCGAATTTTCTTAAATTTTAGAGTAGTTGCCTAATGACGATTAAACAATGTATTTGTTTTTCAACACGCAAAAGAACTAAATGTGGATGAGATTGATAAACAACAGTAATAGCAAATAAAAAAGTCAAACAAACAAACGTATATAGTCCAATATTGTTATTAACACGAGTAAATTTTTAAAAAATAATAAAAAACTCAATCTGAAACATAACAAAACCACTAGCAAAACCAAATAATGTATCCGAGTATATACCAAAAACTTTTGACAATGAAATACGTCGGAATGTGTTTTGAAGATCTATTCTTGATTAAAATAGGTCCTTTTCCAAAAACCTTGCCCGTTTCTTTTACGGTTTTGTTAGCTATGTACTTTGTGTAAACGCGCCAAATTATGCATGTTTCTGTTACAGAGTAACGGGAGGTGAATTGTTCGAGGACATTGTAGCAAGGGAATTCTATTCAGAAGCGGACGCTTCTCACTGTATACAACAAATTTTAGAATCAGTCAATCACTGTCACCAAAATGGCGTGGTACACAGAGATCTCAAGGTAAGAGCGATTTTTTATATTTTTCGTTTATACCCGTAGAGTTCTCCTGATAAAAAGTAGGTTTTAACCCTATCAACTTGCACTGCACAGGAGACTAGCCGCCGTTGCCCTTTGAAAGCTTTCGGAACAGGATCGGATTCTGCTTAAATTTATACTGCTCACGGTTTCTGTATCTCAGACGGCTGTTTTTCAACAATAATGCTGTACACAAGAGACGATAAAGTGTATATAGAAATTGGTACACCGAACAAAGTACTTGTTTCATCGAATTGATTTATATCTCTACAAATATATTTTATTTATCGTAGAAAAACAGCTAAATTGAAGAAAATAACAGTTTCCAATATCCAGGTACTGAGGCATTTTTCCCCGAACGCCAAATAGCGAGTGCCTCTCGCCATTACGTCTAACGAGAAAATTTCGTACATTCGTTTCTCTCAATGGCCGATAAATAATATTTCTAATAAAAACGGGAATTCCCCAGACACGAGAAAATCCTCTACAGCCAGTTTAATCGAATAAGTTTCCAACTCGGGATCGGGCCGAGATTTTTCCTCTGCCGACATGTCTGGAATGTCGAGGAATATCTTGATTGCGCCGTTTTCTCGTCCCCCGGGTTCATATTTTTTTCCGTTCAAGTCGGGAATGTAAATAAAACGGAACCAGCAAAATACAGTCTCTTCTCGACTTCAGCCAGTACAGAACAATAGAATCAATTTATATTTTGTATATTTTGTCATACAAAACACCAAAATTTGTCTCGTAGCATCTACACTGCCCTTAAAACATACTTATTTATTGTTAAAAGATTTAAGATTTTTAAGAATAAAAAGCATTTTAATTTATTGCAAAATTGTCAAAATTAAAAAATATTAATAAAAATAATGCGGTCGATAAAATTACAATTTTAACTTCTTGAAAAGCGGTGAATTTGATTCCATATCAAAATTAATTCAAAAAATATTAATCACAACCATTTTCAATGATAGATATATATATAATCGTAGAGGGTACTTTTTTTAAATTTGTATTTTTTTGCCAGCTATCCATTGAATCTTATTTTCGGTGAGGTAGCATAACAACAATTTTATTCAAATTGTTTATAAGCGAAAANTATTTTTATGAGAAATAACAATTTGAAAATAATTTGTGAATTTTTACTTTAATTTTACATTTAATCGCAATTAAATAGCTAACACAATATTGAAAAAATAAGTACTTTGGCTTAATATGTAAAAAAATTTTTTTTTTTAATGAAAAATAGCCTCATTTATTTATTTAATAATAGTAAAATAATTCTGAAATTGAAATGTTAATTAATATTTCATTTAACAATAATTTTTGTGACATTTTTTGTAAATTAAAAAAAAAAATAAGTTTAAAAGATGCATTTTTTCTGGGGTTCAGGGCTGTTCTACGAATTCGTAAATATGCCCATTGTTACTTTTTCGTCGAACTACCCCAGTTTAAAAAAAAAGTTTGTACGGTGAATAGAAGCCGAGATATTGCAAAATTGTACAGCGCGCATCAATTTGAACTATTTCCATATTTTTCAATGCAATTCACGGGAAATCGTACTTTACGTCGTAAACTTTATTTTGCGAAGAAATCAAGTCTTAATGTTTATAAACAATTGCACTAAGATTTAAAAAAAATTCTTATCTTGGCTCCTGTTGGTCGTAGAGGGTACTTTTTTTTTAATTTGTATTTTTTTTTGCCAGCTATCCATTGAATCTATTTTCGGTGAGGTAGCATAAATAGCAACAATTTTATTCAAATTGTTTNTCTGGCTAGCAAACAGAAGGGAGCGGCGGTAAAACTGGCGGACTTCGGTCTGGCCATCGAGGTGCAGGGCGAGCAGCAGGCGTGGTTCGGGTTCGCGGGCACGCCCGGCTACCTCTCCCCCGAGGTGTTGAAGAAGGAGCCCTACGGCAAGCCGGTGGACATCTGGGCATGCGGCGTCATCCTCTACATCCTGTTGGTGGGCTACCCGCCCTTCTGGGATGAGGACCAGCACCGGCTGTACGCGCAGATCAAGGCGGGAGCTTACGACGTGAGTATCATCAAAAGACATCCAGAACTGCGACAGAACATCGTAACGTAACTTCGTCGCGTAACAATTTACCATCCACGATGGGGGATGATCCTTACATCGACTCGTGTCGCTTCGGGGAATGTTCCGAATGTTCTGCCCTTCGGTAATGAGTTATTTCCTGCGTCATAGAAGCGCAACATTGGAACGGGGTGATGTTGCGATGTTACGTTACTGTTACGAGACCATGTTACGCAACGGTGTTGCGTTACGACGTTCTGTTGCATGCTGTTACAATTTTTTTCTATGAAGTTTAATACTGTCGCCGTATTTTAAATTTTTCTCGAAGTTGTTAAATTTTTTTGTCAAATATAATACCAGGATCTTAAAAATATTACAGCCGTTAAGTCAAGTTTCTGTTAATATCTCGTTTCGGTCGTGATGTTGATCGATTTTTTGTGCGTGTCTACCTGACATAATTTATGGAAATATGCACCGCCGTTTGTACTGCGACAATCAACTGCAGTGACAACTGTTACAAAGCATTTTGCATAATCCGATACGGCGCGGTAAATTACAGAAGTTGGTGCCGTTTGAAGAAATGCCTATTATTAAAAAGCAACTAAGTAACACACTAACGAATCTACTTTTTTCTCTCGCAGAATAAAAAGTAAGGTGTATTGTAATGTTTTTATTTTTCACGAGGAGTATGGGGTTAATTTGGACCGTAGGAAATGAATGTGTTGTTCTAAAGAGAAATAATATGACGTGTAGTCCAGAGAACGCAAAGAAAAATAGGGTAAAACCTCCGAATATTTTCGGATAGATCCGATTTGTATGAAAATTTGGAATTGAGCTTATTTCAGCCTGTACATGAAAAGTTATATATTCTTGATATGCGCTTCTATTTTTAGGGGATGAAAACCACCCTTTGTGCTAAAAAATTGAATAAATGTAAAAATAGGTGTTAAATAGATTAAAATCATATCTTAATATATAGAATAAATATTGTTTTATATTGTGGGTTATAATTTACGTTATTTTGATAAAGTTTCAACCCTTAAAAAACTACCCCTAATAACAAAATATTAAAAGCCTTTTTAATAGTTTGAAATGATTTGATAGTACAAACAGGATAAATTACATTCTTTTACCTATTTATAATACAATTTATAATTTATCCCATTGTTTTAACCCATACTCCCCCTCGCCCCCCCCCCATGACAAATTAAAATATAAAAAATGGCTTTAAAATTATTTTAAATTAATTTTTTTCCGTCAAAACTTTCTTTCTCGCGATTTACTTTATGCAATATTCAAAATAATTATGTCTCAATATTTTTTTAAACTGAAAATCATAATTTCAAATTTTCAAACATTGATATGCTCCGAAAATTGAAGCAGTAAGGTACCGTTGGTTTTTTTAACGATAACTTCCTTAATTTTAATGCTATTAAGACGATCCAAAAATGATTTTAAGGAAAATTTTGACAGCTAAAAGTACTATAAAATTGAATATTTTTTAACGCGTTATTTTTGAGATTTTTGAGGTTAAAGGGTTTGAAAAGCAAACTTCTAGAAGCGACATCTCTGTTAATTTGTATACTACACAAATAAAAAAAAAACAAAATATTCTGTGAAAAAAAACTAAACTTTTGAACTTCTGAATATTTTTCATTTCTTTTTGATTTTTAGTTATTTTAAAAAATGTTATTTTTTTGGAATTAAAAAAATTTTTTCAATCGAAACGTAATATTTTCAAAAATATACGTTCTAAACCGCTTAAACTTATATAATATATTGTTAGCACATGTAAATTGTAGAAGGATTACCTTTAATTTTAAATCTCGTGAAAAATTCATTAGTTTTAGTACTGATTTTTTTTTCCGAAAAAGCGATTTAACAGTTTTATTGTGATCGTAACTCTGTTAATTTTTATGCTAATGACGTAAAGTCAAGTTCATTTTAAAGATTTTTAAAGTACTTTAAAAAATGTTCTATGCATTTTTCTTGGAAAATATATTTTTTTTAGTTATTTTACGTTAAACGCTTCCAATTTAGTTTCTTGCGGACATGAATTATCTTCAACCAGCCGTATCTCAGCAACTATTGCACCTGCATAAATGAAAAAAAAACTCAATCTTTTTCTTTTTCTTCATTTTCTTCGTTATATTTTTTTTCAGAGAATGTCTATTTTCCAGATTATTCGAGAAAAGCTACTGAAAAACGTCTTTTTAACAAAAAATGTACATTTTCAATCACCAATAACTCCATAAGATACCTAGTTTTTGCTTAAAATTTATTGCTTTATCGATTCCTGGGGTTATTTTCAATATTTTATTTTTCACCCCCCAGAAGGAGTGGCTTCCACCCCCTGGACAAAGGCGCTCATCGGCACTATATAACTTTTGTTTCTTGAGCTATTTTCTACTTACAGTCCATGTTTCTACAATACAGGCGAAAAAAATATTGATTAAACCACCACAAACAACAATAGGTACAGTGCGCGAAATAAAAGGAAATTAGGCGGAGTCGAGCGTCGCCTGAAACTTTTTGAACATCTAAACTATACTCAAGTGACTCATATCAATTGACCTATTTAAAGTGCCTATATTGACCTTTTGTCGAGTACTATCTTGTTTATAGAGTACGTTCATAAATGATTGTAAGCCACGCGATCGCTGAGCTTAGACAACCAACATTGCACAATTGGTACGGTCAACTAAAGATCCCTAAATCCTACAGTCGTCGATATTAATGATTCGCTTACAATGATCAATGACAAACCGTTGTGAAATGGAATGTCCTGATATATGACAAAAAAAAATAAAGTTAGGTTAGCAGGCTAACTTAATAATTCCCCCACTTACGCTATCCGGTTGCAGGCAGCCTTTGCGCAGATAAATTGCAACCCCTGTTCCATCTATCTGTTCCAATATCTCCGTTCAACATCTAGAAATAGAAAAATTAAAATATATTGGAATAGAAAACGCTACTGTAGTCGTGTTTTTATGCAGTGACGTTCTTTTGTTTAGTATCCCAGCCCGGAATGGGACACCGTCACGCCGGAAGCGAAGAACCTCATCAACCAAATGCTGACGGTCAATCCGGGAAAGCGGATAACTGCCGCGGAAGCCCTCAAACATCCATGGATATGCGTGAGTATTCCTGTGCTCCGATGAAGAAGGTTCTAGATTACGAGACTTTAATTTTCAGCAAAGGGAACGCGTTGCGTCCGTCGTCCACAGGCAGGAGACGGTGGACTGCCTCAAAAAATTCAACGCAAGGCGCAAACTCAAGGTAACCACTTCCACCTTTCCGAATTCGATCCGCTAACAGCCTTTGATTCCAGGGTGCTATCCTTACCACTATGTTGGCTACCCGTAATTTTTCAAGTAAGTTTCACTCGGTGAAGAAATAAGCCGTCTTATAACATGTCCAATAATTATTAACCCTTATTCTGGACGGTGTATCCCTTACAGAATTAAAAGGCTTCAGTTCCAGTTCAATTTTAACCGATCTTTTGAATTGCAGACCGCATTTCAGTGAAACTTTTACAGTACGGCAACCATAACCTTCAAATTGTACGAAATTTTTTTTGTAAGAGATACGCCGTATGTACAACGTAAACTGGAAGCGACTAGTTCCCCCTGAATTTTTGTCAACCACTTTAAGTCATGCGGCACTAGCGAACTTCAAGGTACACTTCACCCAACTTACCTGTCTAACACCCGACACTAACTTCTACTGTTAACACAGATTTTGACATTTTTCGTAGTCGTTCCGTTCACTGAATTAGTTCCCTTTCCGATTTTATTAGAGTCCTTGGTCGAGTCAGGAGGTTTTTTCATTGCAATACCAAAAAATACACGTCCTCAATGAGTCTCTGATGGAAAAAAGAGATAGAAATTCGAAATTGCCTCGTCTTTAAAACTGGAAAAGAACATTTTGAGGTTAGGGAGCAGCTGAGTGTCCCAAAATTCACGCAAGAAGTAACTTATTCCATTCAACGAATTCTCTTCGTTCTGAGTGGTCAGTAGACTTCCGTTCTTGAGTCAGTTGAACTTCGCAAGCATGAAGATGCAAATCTTTCTTGAAAGAGCCGAATTGATGTTTCTCAGCAACGGCCTGAATGTCGAAAGTCACTAAATAATCCAGTCTCCCTGAATGTTTTCATTCATCTCTTCACAGTTGACAAAAAATCACTTTTCCGACCTTATTTTGTGCGAACACTGCGAATTGTAGCTGCCAAACCTTCATTATTTTCTCTCAACATAGAAAACGCGTTGTTCTTTAGTGTAGATCTCCATTTTTAATGATCCTGAACTGTCACGCTGCCTGTTTTCCGTTGGCAACACTTTACCGCACAATTGGCGCCAAATTCAAAACTTACGTGAATTTTGGGGCACCCGCTAAGCAGCATCTAAAACTACGTTTTCAAATTGTGCAAAATTAAAAAGCTAGGAGCATTTACCATTAAATACTTTAAACTTTAGGATTTGACTTTACACAATTCTGGTTCTTTCTTGAAAATCGTCGAAAACCCCCCCTTTCATCGACTCATTGAGTAACTCGGAAGGAATTTTGTGAAAACCTCTCCTGACCCATCCCTCTTGATTTTTTGACATTTATCACGTTATCTCCGAAATTGAATGACGTTTTTCTTGGATTGTAAATACTTTTATCTTTTCCTCCTTTAGAGTAAACAGCATTAAAGCATGTGGAAACATAGAAACAACTAGCCGTAGTTCTTTCCCACTACTTGAAAATTTTTCTTCTAGGAACTGTCTTTCTTTCGATAGTTAGTTGGTTATAGTAGAGCGGCTACGATTAAAAAATTTCGGTAGAGTACCACCAAGGGCCTGCAACTCGGCACTGTTCAGTTTTCTACGGTTTTTTGTACCTCCATTGACAATTTTGAATCATAACCAAGAATACAAAAAGCGTCGGTGTTACTTTCTGCCTTTCTTCTGTCATCATCGACACGAAATTAATTAAATTAGACGAGTGGCGAGAACTACCCAGTTGCGGGACCCTTGACTGTAGGTTATTTTCCGCATAACGAAAAAAGGAACATGTAAATAAATCCAACCTTCCACCAGAACAGACACAAAACAACTTTTAATTTAAATACACCCGAGTTTACTTTGTAAATATATCTAGTACGTTTCTCTTTTATTTTGCTCAACACTCACATTTACATACATATTCGGTACGTGACCTTTCTTGACGAGATAGGCATCGCCATAAGCAGGCCTAGGCGACCCGAGCGCCGCCTAATTGTTGCCACGTGTGCTTTGGCAATCTTCCCACACTTGTTTCATTCTCTGCCTTCCTTCTACCGTAAATTCCACTTAATTTGCGCACAATCTCAGCTACACACTCTCCGTAGTTCTACAACACGTCAATTGAAATAAATAAAATAATATACGATTAGATCTGTCGCATAAACGATCCGTATTCGTCAGGAAAGGTCCCGCGCCAAGTACCTCCATACAAACATGCTATACCACTAGTAGCTGTGCATAATAATTTAGAATAGAGCATTGGGTAGTTGGTAACTTTGTTTTGTTGGTTGTGGCGGACTTGTTCGCGTCACCCTACCTCACTTCACTTCACCTTGATGCAACTAGAATGTGGTAAGAACACTGCAGCCTGCATCAACCAACCACTACATACCATTTTTTGCTTTGGGCGTAGCCTCACGTCTCGCGGCAACGCCTCCACTCCATAAAATCTTTGTTTGCTGGCGGAATCTTCGGATTATCGCGTACTTTTTCATCCTAGGCCTTTTTGTTCGATAACAATTATGTGTAGTGGGCGGTGGACTGTGACGTAGCGGACCGGCGTTACTCCGACACAAAATCGAAATGTGAGGTTATGTCAGAATGTGTAAAATGTGGCTTCATGCATGACTTTTCTGATTTGTTAAAACATGTCACTACATATGATTTAAAAATACAGTTTCTTCACCACCTCATCACGTCACCCACCACACTTATAATAAGGCTTCCAAAGGTGGGCACACAATTTACGGATATGACGTGGTTTAACAACACGCGAAATCCAAAAATGATCAACCATCATCCCTTACGCGTATATAGGGTGTCCCATTTTAATCGATCACTCCGTACGGTAATGACCTTGGTTTTGACTCAGAGCGATCAGTCTTACCAAAATCAAGTATACGTTTTTGAACGTAATTTCCTGCTCTTTTCATTTCTGGATAACACAAATGGAGTTTTTATTTGAAATTCTGAGGTTGTCCTCCGAATGATCTCTGAGTTTGACCTCTGGGTCAAAACCAAGGTCATTATCGTACAGCCCCCTCAAAACCTTACAACTTTGTTGTGGAAATTTTTCAGTGGCTCATCCCGCAAAGTTGTCCGGGCGATGGATTAAAATGGGACGCCCTGTATATGAAATCACTTTGTTTGGTTGTGTATGTCTTCCCTGGATCTTACTGAATCTATTGTGTGCACCAACCTTTATTTGTCTTACTTTCTCAGTGACTAAATACCAAAACAACAAAATATTTCAATTTGTTTCTCACACTATACAAATATCAATCCGATCAGAATACTTTGGAACACTTAGGGCTATGCCTAAGTCTCAAATGTTCTAATTTTCACCGTACTGTTTTAACAACAGTTTTTACTTAAATTTCACCGAACTGTCGCTGTTTAAATGTACCGGCGATTTTGCAGAAAAAAAAAACAGTGTATAGGTATTTAGGATTTCTTTTTCAGCAAATATTGCGCTGCGGCTGAATTAAAAAAAATTACCATCAACGCTTCATTCACATTGCTTTTTCAGGCCTTTGATTCAAGTTTCATCTTCTCTGGCTTTTTGATTGTCCAGAAAAAAAATGAATTTTTTGCTAAAAACGGGTAGAAATTTTCTGTATTAAATACAGTGTGTGGATTAAAAAAAGTCTACAATTTATTGTTCTTATCTGTTTCGAACATAGAAAGCATGCTTTGCCTGAAGATGGATCCATGTTGTTTTGTATTTTTACGTTTTCTAACTGATACTTTTTCATTTATTAGTATTTTTATACTGAAAACGTCCCAAAAATAAACAAAAATCCATATTTTTTTTTTATTTCGACGAAAAAACGTAGCGTAACGTGACACAGCTGATGCACAACACGTGTACACGCGGCAGACTTGTCCTACGGAAAAAATGTAAACTATTGAAACATTTAGTAAATTTCAAGACAATTGTTTTTCAATTTTTAAATAAATAAAATTAAATGAATTTTAGTAATTATGTGTATTAGTAGGTTATTGGATAACGCTCGAGCGTCAGCTGATTGTTCCAATTTTTCTTTTATACGGCGTAAATCTTATATATACATGTACATATGTACAAAAAATTTAGCTAGGGGTTCATATAAATATTGGTCCGCAGATGCTTTGTTTTCATTTAAACTTTTGTAAAAAAATTGCTATTTCGTAAATATCTTAAATACCCTTTACCCAATTTTGTTGTAGTTTGGCAGTGTTATTTGTTATTTAAATGTTACATGTTATCAATAAAAAAATAATTTCCAAAAGAAACTTTTCCCCATGTTTCATATGCAATTAAGTGGATTTTATTTTTTTTTTCCTACAAAAATTAATCAAGATACGAAAAACATTCTAGAGACAAAAAAATTGAATTTTTAGTTGCTTAATTCAAAAGATATATAAAAATTTCAAAAAAGTCAGTGGCGTACTTTTTTTTGTCAAAAATATTCGTTAAAGTACCGCTTGGGACGCCACTGGACTTAATATATCTAATCAAGTTAGGGTTAAATTAGCCCCTTAACACTACAAATAACACTGCCAAATTACAACAAAATTGGGTGAAAGGTGTTTAGATATTTACGAAATAGCCATTTTTTTACAAAAATTGTACACCCTGTATCTTCAAAACGAAGCACCTGGGGACCGATGTTTATATGAACTTTTTATCTTAAAATCACTCAAATAATCGTCTGTTGAATTTATTGTCCATACTTAATTAACACCCTGTGTAGAATTAATATTGTTTTATATTGCCCCCTTAACTGCGAACATCTGTTAATTTTTATCCCACACAAATAAAAAAAACAAAATATTCTTTGAAAAAAAAATCTAAACTTTTGTACACTTGAATATTTTTCGTATCTTTTTTATATTTTTAGTTATTTTCAAAAATATGTTATTTTTTTAAATTAAAAAAAGAGCTTTTCAATCAAAACGTAATATTTTCAAAAATATGTTATTTTTTTAAATTAAAAAAGAGCTTTTCAATCAAAACGTAATTTCAAAAATATGCATTCTAAACCGCTTAAACTTGTACAATATATATTGTTAGCACATAAAAAATGTAAATTGTAGAAGCATTACCTTCAGTTTTAAATCTCGTGAAAAATTCATCAGCTTTTGTACTGATTTTTTTTTCCGAAAAAGCTAATTAACAATTTTATTTTTACCATAACTTTGTTAATTTATATGCTAATGACTTAAAGTCAAGTTCATTTTAAAGCTATTTTAAAGTACTTTAATAAATGTTCTGTGCATTTTTTCTGAAAAAGAAAAAAGAAAAGAAAAACTACTGAAAAACATATTTTTTTAGTAAAAAATGTACATTTTCAATCACCAATAACTCAAAAAATATTGACTTATTGAAAAATTTTCATATGATACATTTTGCTTAAAATTACGTACATTTGTATGTAAATATTTATTTATACTGAATACTATTTGAATTTATAGATATATTATTATTTGCCTTTAATATGAAGTAAAAAACAAATGAAGGACTAACATTTTTTCAATAAATCCTAAAAAGGCACATATTATCTGGAAATTGTAACCCTCGATGCTACGATTTCTTTTTTTTGGAAGCAAACTTTTGAAAAATTCTGTTAGTGATGGATTTGGCCAAAAGGCCAAAATCTGATCACGTCATTCTACACCATCCAACAGGCCTTCCTATATCAATGATTTTTTTTTAATTACCTTTGAAACGACAAAGTACTCTATAAATTCCGAGTCACGCTGTTATTGATATTAACGTTGAAAATATTTGGAGATACACACAACCACAATACGGTACAAAAGAGCAACGCCGGTTTTTGTTGTTGTTGTTGTTGTGGGACCCCCATGATGTTTCTTCATAATTTATTAAATATGAGTCAATAAGTCTTTCAATAAAATTTAAAAATTTTGCGGTGTTGTGATCGCGATGATTGATATTGAAATCAACCAACAAGCATAATAATTCGGTAAACAATTCTATAACAGACTTTGGTATTGAGTCACGAGATCGTTTTACAATGAAAATATTTACTTAAAGGTTTTGTTTTTCTTTTTACATTTTCCCAGCAGAATAATTATGAATTGGCTTATATTTTATTTTTGAAAATTTTCGATTTCGACACGGACCCACGCGAATTCCGCGCCGCTCTAAAATCCGTCGTAAATTCTAGGTCGAAGCATAATAGTGAAGAAAGGCGACGGCTCTCAAGTGAAGGAATCGACGGACAGCTCGACGACCTTGGAGGATGACGATATCAAAGGTAAGACATTCGTTTGTTTATTCGCAATAGCCAACCTTGCACCCGAGTTGTATGTTATCAGCACCGTATATTTGCTGCGAAAATCATCACGGACAAAACAGAATTCAGCAGTTTTTGCAGCAAGTATTTCAAACAGACCCCATGTGTATATAGAAGATATCATTCATCCCACATACCACTGGTTTATTTTTTATTTTTTTGAGAAAAAGTGACACAGTTCACGATAAATACTGTTCTGATGCTTTGGTGCACCCGTATGACCGCTTTTCATCTGTTACAGGGTGTTACAGGGATAATATTCATCGAAACGGCGACAGGGGCCAGTTTATATGTAAATAATGCGTGTGCTTTGGCTACGACTGTTGCGATGTTTTTGGTTTTGCGCTTGGCATACGAACAAAAAAACAATAAGAGATGTATAATCTTGTGTGTCGCATTACAACGTTATATGTTACGTGACCAACTAACTCTTCACTCTGCGCGGTCAGTAGGCTTCGGTTTTTGAATCAATTGAACTTTGTAAGCGCGAAGACGCAAATATTTCGTGAGAATACACAGTAGAGAGCTTCTAGAACTGTCCTGTCATTGGCCACGGTGCCGAATTGACGTTCGTCGACTCTCAGCAACACTCTCTCGAACTGCTTCGATGTTTTGTGTTGAAGAACGGAGGAGTGTTTAAGATCACTAATTGATCCAGTCTCCAGGAATTTTTCACTTAATCTCTTCATTGTTGATGGAGTTAATCGCTATTCCGACCATATTTTGTACGAAAACTGCGAATTGTAGCTGCTAAACCTTCAAAATTTTTTAAATATTGCTTAACAATGAAACCGCGTTGTTCTTTCGTGTAGTTCTCCATTTTTAATAACCTTGAACTGTCAGATGTCACACTGTCTTTTATTTTCGTATGTTTCGTGAATTTTGGGACACCCAATAATTAATTTGAGCATCCTTGAGCTGGTATTCAGTTAAACTGATCATATGCAACCATCTGTGCACTCGTGTGCGGATATTTAAACATTTCTATTTAAGTTTCTTATATAGACCAGGAGAATAAGCTGGAAAATGACCATTTCGCGACTTTTTGTTTCGACAAGCTGAATTTACCACTATAGATGCTAAATATTATGTACGATAACATGTTAGTTTCCACAGACATAAAAATGGGGGGAAGATTGTTTACAGGCTTGGTATAATTTTTACGTAAATTCACGTTTTTCGCTTATAACCTTCTTCCGTTCATTTCCAGCTTATGAAAAGAGTTTTAAGTTAAAAAAAAATCGTCAAGATTCGTTGAAAAACAACGGAGTTAGAGACTGTCGAATAAATTATTTTCAAGCGAATTTCGCTTATTTAACGGCATTTTCTTCATTTACAAAATGTTAAAATTGCAGTTCTTAATGTTTATAACAAATTGCTCTGTGATTTAAAAAAAAAATTGCTAACTCCGGACCTATTGGTCGTAGAAGCTTGTTTTTTTTTTCAATATGCAGGTTTTTTTACGAGCTTTCTAATGGTCTATATAACTTCTTTCAAAAGTTAAAAACCGCGGAGTTATTTTATTTGTTTATGTATTAGGGAAAAAAAGTGCCTTTCATTTGTTCCCAATTATGTACAACTAAATTTGAAAAAAAAATATTTTTTTAACTAGAGGATACTTGGTGTCCCTTCGAAGAAAATGAGCCCAAAAATAATGTTATAGTCATAACCCTACCCCCGGAATAGTTATTTGAAATTGGGCTTTTTTTGCAAAAATTGTATAAATAAATGGAATTTTCCAAAAGCTATTCGTCCGCTCGAGCCCATATTTTGCACATCTCTTAAGGATATAAAAACTCTCATTTTGGGAAAGTTTGATAAGATTTGATTAATTATTTAAAAAGTTATTAACAATTAAAGAAAAAGCACTTTTTCCGTTTAATTTTGCAGTAACTTTTTTGTTTATAAAGCAATTTTAACGTATAAAGTCTCATTTTAAAGATGAGTTTCTCTAGATCAAATCGTACGTTGAACTTTTTTGCTAAGATTAATTACAATAACGCGTATAACAAAAAATAACGAATTTTTGATATATTTGTTGATAAAAAACAGTGACGCTATACTATACTTATTTCATGGTCCATTTGATGAGACGCCTCTTGTATTATCATTCCCAAGACTTCCCAACAATAAAATAACGCCCAGCAATTAATAAATTTCAAAACGTTACCTTTCCCGGTCTACTATCGCACGTAAACCACCCGCCCTCGGCCCGCTTCGATGAATATTACCCGCAGCACCCCCCTCTCCACCGCCATCGTCATGTAGCAGTCCATTGCACAGTATTTACTTGGGGGCGCACTTGCAAATCTTTGAAGTATATCAAATAGCAATCGACTGAACCACGCGACAGTAGATCCTAAGTTAACTAACAATAAGACTAATCCTGTGTTTATTGGCAAACTGGATAATTTGTTTATTTTCTGGGCGACGCTCAGAAGATAAGAAAGGCGGAGTCGACAGAAGCTCGACAGTTATCGCCAAAGAACCAGAAGGTAAAAACAAACAGAATCCATTTTATACTACTCTAATATAACTCGCCAGGGCAGGACTGGCGCCTTTGCCGAATTTTCCCGCGCCGCCGTGTTGTCCGGCCCAATAACGATAAGACATAGCTAGATCAGTCGGTATAGTAATTCACTATGTCGACTGTAGAGTTCAGTTGTCAACTAAAAGGGTCGATAATTGTGTTTCTATTGCATTTCTTTATATCGAAGGTATTTTACGTTAAAAACGATTAAATTAAAGACCAAATATGCTTTGTGCTGAAGAAAATGAATTCTATTTTCGGCCATACCCTAGTCGGCCACCTAAAACTGGAATTGTTCGCATAGGCCCAGTCCAACCCTGTTCACTGCATCACAAGTAATTGTTTATGTCGCTTTTTAATTCACACATATTAACGCCTGGGCTGGTCGCTCGTTTAAATAACACCGAAATGAATGAATTAAATTAATAAAAACATGCTTGTAAATAACAAACTTAATATTATCACGTAATAACTCATAAAGGGGGCTGCCAAAACCAGTCGTGCAGTTGTGGTATAATAATTTCGTTTCAAGGCGAATTCGGATACTAATTTAGATCGAGTTAGTATATACAGGGTGTAATATATACAAAAATTGTGAAAATTCGTTACGAAAAAAGAACGGACCAATCAGCGTAAAATTCACACCACATTGTCACCTGTGGATATACACTGGTCGTTCTTGAATGACCCGAGGATTATTTCTACCCCAAATTCGACAGTTTTGCTTGTTCACATACCTCGTCGCTAAAAATGATTTCACAGTCTCAGCTACATACTCTCCGGACTTGTAATGAATTTTCACATTCTTCACTCGCTCATCCGTCATATAGTGCTCCTTTGTCTAGCACTAGCCGCAATGTGTTTGCTACAACGTATGTCCTTGCATAATGCTGCTAACTCTTCGGATTGAAAATGGCGCACAGTTCAAATTATTGTGTTCATCCCTGTAGAAATGAATTTCTCTTTAATTAATATTAATTTAATTCTATCTAATCTGTATTTGTCAAAAGTATCCCATTCCCATTACTGGTAGTAATCCGATACTCAATAATAAATATTACATTATTTGTTTCTGTTGAAAACCTACACCACAAATTCCATTTCCCACTAACGGATAATTATTATCTCATGCTACATAATCTGGTTTGCAGGCTCCCGATGCTAAATTTAAATTTTAAATTCATCTAACAAACGACTAAACGTATGTGGCGAGCGCATAAATTATTATTCTGATGCAGTCACTGTTGAAACAAAATTTTTTGAAGTATATTAAGCATTACTAGTATATTTTTAATTTGTTAATTTTCATATCCAGGCTTCTTTTATTGCCACGATCTAGATGGCGGCGTGTACTTTCGCGCAAGGCCGGAGGCTGTCTTGAAAATGACTGTAAAATGTGACATTTCATATTTAGTCGGCATATTAAACTAATGCAAAAAATTAAAGGGTCAAAAGAATTTCCGAAATTTTTCCGTGATTTTTGACAGACTGTATTTAGGTGGGAAATGGTTGGATCGGGAATTTAAAAAAAGCATTTTGAAGCTCTTAAGATTCTAGTTTTTAGATCTTTCGGTCGAAATATTTTAGGTTATCATGCAATTCTAAAAAATAGCGCGACATTTTGCAAATTTTTTTTTTCCGAGTCCACGGACTTGGAAAATTTTCGGAAATTCTTTTCACCCTTTAAATTTTTGCATTGGTGTATCCATGGTCCATCCCTATTTATTTTTTTCGAATTGTCATTGGAGGTAGAACAAATTAACAATCAACCGACGATTATTTAAGCGATACTGAAAGTCATTTTCTCGACTTCCTTTTAAATAGCATAATTTACACATATATTTACTTACATACAGACATACCAGCTTATACTAATTGCTTGAATTTTGGAGATACCTTTTGAATAAGATAGCACAAAGGTTTGAAATTTGATTTTTTCTATAATGTTTTTCGTGCGTCATTGGATTTTGAAGCGCATGTTGCACGTTTCTCAAGTCGGATTGTTTATAGCCTAACTGCATAAATATTTTCTGTCCATATCGGATTTAATTGCAAAAAATCATTATAGAATTTTGTAAAAAAAACTTTTAAACTTTCTGTTCGTTAAAATATTAAATTTAAAAGTTATTGTTCTCTCAGTGTAACTAACCGAGGTCCCTTAACGTCAGTTGGGGTTTCGAATATCGTGAATACTAGAACATAATCGCTGTATTTGTGTTCGTCTGACAAACAGATGCAGAATGAGTACAATTCAAGGGATCTAGCGACGATTAACCGCGAAAATATTTATGCAGTGGAATCTCTATGCAAGCTGCGACGCCAGTCGTTGGTGTAATCTTATTTATTATATTTTTAACCTCGGCGGTGCATCTTGAAACGACCCTGCTCGTTGTATGTATGTGTGGATGGACCACGTGTTGCATGCCCTGTTTTAAAAATACGCACGATCTACGTTTTTCAATGTACACCGTTTGAGAGTTGTGTAAGAATACTACTTTTTAAGGCGTATATATTGACTTTTTACGTTCAGCATGTGAAATTTTTGAATTTTCTTTGTTGCTAACGCAATTAGTTTAGCTTTAGTCACTCGAAACGTGCTTTTAACGTTTTCCTTTAAATAGGGAACCATGGATTCTTGATAAGGCAGTTAACTTAGGTGTTGCCAAATCTACTGAAATTCCTGGACATCCCAAAATGAGAATAAGTATCATATTTTCATTCAAATTTGATGCAGCTTTATTTTTGGCTGTCCATAAATGTATTTTCAGCGTTTTCTTTATATTTTGGGATTTTCCCATACTACCTTTTACCATAACGTTAAAACCAATGATAATTACTAACACACGCTCATGACAACTTATTTTGGCCCTGTCTCATTTAGTTTGGAGGTAGACATAACCTTACATTACTGCAACTCTACATATAGTGGCGAAATAAAGGCGAAAATAAAAGTCCCGTGCATAGTCCAGTCGGTATCTGTTTCGGATTTACATTTTCTTGCGCTAACAATAATTATACACAACTTTTTCAGCGGGCGCATATCGCAATTATCATTCTACATGATATTTAGAACTTTTTTTCACAATTTGAAACGCAGAATCCTACCAAATACCAAAGAATATTAATAATAAAGCCATACCACCCGAAAATCGTCAGTTCCCAAGAAATCCACAGCGATCTGGCAACGCCCCCTCGCACCGTCGATATCCATTATTCTAATTATTTTTTCAGGCACTATTTCGAGTGCACAGCACACTATAAATAGTCCACTTAAGCTTTATTTTGCTTAAATTCGCCATCGATTAGGCTCATCAGTTAATTTTGGCTCACTGACAAGCATATCTTGATCAGCGGCGCGCGTTGCCGCTGCTCCTGTTAGTTCCTTCGCATCGTGTGGCGCGGCCGAGCTATTCCCTTCGCGGGCGCGTGTTTTTCGTGTAGCGTTTGTTTCGTACATGCATTTGCCCGTCGCCGATATATCAATTCGATCGAGGTGTGCCGCGGGACGCCAACGTCAAAATTGGTTGTTTCGGTGACATAATGTCGGCCCTGGCGGCGGTCTTGGGAGCTACGAAGAGGAGAGAGAGTACGTATGGTTGTCTAATTTTAAGTCTGTTTACGTCGCGGCAAAACAATCGCCGTTAGTTGGGCGCGACGTTTTTGCCCGTAACGATAACACGGGCAACACACTGTATATACGTAGAAGAATATTCCTTAAATTATCTATTTTTAAACAGGGGACCGGTGGCCACTGGCCAGAAGCATGCCTTGTATTGTAGTTATTGACGAATAATGTCCCCTACTTTTTGTGGTTTTTAATACGCCACTGTCTAGAGGTGCTGGGTAAAATAAAATACCCCACCCCTAGTTTGTTATTTATTAAATTATTATTGACACATTCATTCAGAAGAAAACAGTGGATAAATATATTTTAGGTTAGGTACAAAAAGAAAGACGACCATTTCTCGATGTATCAGTTCCCAGCATAGATGTTTCTTTCGTGTCATATGCGCGGGTGTTATTATATCCACATTTTGTTAACAAAAAACCGATAACTAGGGTCCTTATCTCAGAGGTTTTTTAATATACATATTTCACACCAATTACATCAAATAGTGCTTTAAAAAATATGAATTTAAATAAAAAAGTGTCCTACCAGACAAATTTAGGCTTTTATTATGTATTTTTTACTTAATTTTAAGCCTATAAAATTTGAGTTAGCCCCGATTTTTGAAAAAAAAAAAAAACCTAATTCGCTAGGACTATTACGCGAATATATTAATATAGATCCGAATTCAATCTTTCGATGTCCAAATGTATGTCGTTACAGGAATTTTTCTGACATAATTATATCCCTTTTCGTTATTTTTTCGATGCAGATTTTTAGCGTTTTATGGCTCTGTTTATTGATTACGTTTGCTGCGAGAACAGATCACGATCATAAATACATTTGTTATAAAATCGAACGGATAAAAAGCAGTATCATACGTTGCGGTAGTCGTACAAATAAACTTGAAGGAGTTTAAAGTTTTCTAACTCGTGCAAAGTTATCATTATAAACTTATATTTGATGTAATTGTTATATCTGGCGACGTCTCAGACGACAACGTACGATAAAATGAAGAAAAGTAAATATCGCTGCTCGTGAGTTGTAGTTTATTAGTTTTAAAGTTTGACCCTGCTCATTTTTGGTCAGATCATTACAGTCTACGTACATTTGACTTTAAGGAATCGTTTAAAGCTTTAAGTACGTCGTTAATGCTAGTCCTTATCATTTTCCATCTAATTGGAGTGTTTATAATAGAGGATAATTGTTTAAACTTACCTAATTAGAAATATCCTAACGATTTGACAGAACATGTGGCTCAATAATAGAACTACGTCGAGAACTAGAAGCAGCTTTCCATTTACATGATCTGTGTGATTTTATTTTGTTAATGATAACACTACATAACTTAATATATTTTGTTTTAACGTAAGGCTAGCCATTTGTCCCTGTCCGAGTTATCATAACGCAACTTTTTCTTGCGTTTTAAGGTTTTCCGGTAATATGTCTATGCTGTAAAAGACTAGGTGCAGCCAAGATAAGCAGACTCTGTCACGCCACCACGGCAGCACCAACGACAATATTTTACGCTTGTCCCAGTTATTATTAATATTTTTATTTCGGGCTGGCTGATATATTTATTATTCCAGTCCCACTTCTGAAAATCTACGGCCAGTCGGTCCTTTTGGTGTCATATTTATCGAGAAATAATCCCTTTGAACACGCCAAGTCAAGTAATTAACGCGGTTTAAGGGCACCGATTGATTTATTTTAACGAATAGAAGATAATAAATCTCGTATCTTTCTCGAACTCGCGGTTTGTTTCTCCAACTATTCCTCGCGTGATCCGCCGCACAAATTAAACGGTGTTTTCTCGAATGGGTTCTGTCGAATTTCTTTACGGTAGTGTTTGTGATTTTTATGGAAAATAATTAGCTTTGCATTTTAAACGTGTTTCAAGGCTGCGAAGAAACGGTCGGTTTACATGTGAAACTGTCTAGCACGAATTCCGACCTAACCTATAATACGATTCACAATTTTGAACAGCCACAACAAATAAATTAGGTTACTTAGGTTATGGTTATTTACAGCATAAAGAAGGTAAGTACTATTTAGCAGTCGAAGACGATTTTGCGCCCGAGCGGAGCGAGTGCTGGCAATAGAGTCCGAGACTGGTAAATAGTACTGCTACGCGGTGTATAACTTTTTATCTGCTCCCACAGTTTTTTATGGTTCATGAAATAAAGATTAGGTTTTATTTTTTCACATTTCTTAATCAATTCATTTTGACATTCGAAATCTTGCAAAGTCGTCTTGGTTGTTTGGTCGTTTCTAAGGTGTTTCAAAACAAAGCTACATAAAAGTTGCAATTTTGCTGGTTTTGAATTATTCTTTCTAAATGAGTGACTTTCAAATAGAAAGCGCAGCGAAGTTTTATTGCCCTATTAGCCTTAGCACTTAGGACTTTTAAATTTAGTTTAAACTTGTCTTCATACCATCCACGATCTGCAGTCTTTACCTGATTTACTCTTTCTCTTCCACGCGCACTAATAAGAGCGAAGATGTCGGTGCCTTCACGCTTTTACTGTTGTGTTTCTAAAAATTTCTTAACCTAGCAGGCCCTGGAACCCCGCCGCAGTCACCGAGAGCCCCCGCAGCCGCTGGTGCGTCCTCTAGTTCCGTAGCCACTTCGAATCCTAGGCCCAACGCCCTCAATTTGGGCCAGGCCCTGTTGCAAGGCGTTCAAGGTTAGCCCTGATGCGTGTGCGGTTGTTACTAACACTACTAACCCGAGTGTTCATGTCATTGTGATTAACCCGTTTGTTGTAACACGGTCTGATATGCGCGCGGGGATGATTTTTAATGAGTGGAAGTCGAATGACCGAGTAGCACTTCCATTCGGTGATGGAATAGACTTTACAAAAGTGGCCAAAAAAGACTTTACCTGAAACTTTCTTAGCAATGCGCAAATATGCTTGTTTGGTAATGTTACATCATCCGTAAGTAAAGGGGGCCATGGGGACATATACTAGAAAATTACGACCAATCGTGATTTACAGCGCCAAATTTGAAAAATGTCTGTCTTAGAAATATTTACTTTGTGGTTACATTGGACATGCTTTCGAAAGATACGACAAAAGTCGAATCAAACCAACGGTGTCTCGCTTTCGTGTTAGTAATTTTGTCTGCGTTTGTATATATATAAAAAGAATCCATGGTTGTCTCCACTTTCGCTCTTCGGTTTATTAGGAACTTGGGAGTACCATTCCCTCTATTGCATCTAGATCACGACCAGCGTTTTTATTAACCTCAACTGACTAACTTGTTTTTTGCTTTGCTTGCTGCATGCAGAGACAGCACCGAGACGCGCAACTACGTCATAAATTTTACTCCCTTAGCGTTTGTAATAAAAGATGAAAGTAGATGGCGCTGCAAACACTTACACCCGTTGCACACACACGCCGGAGCCGTCTAACCGAATCAGCAAGGTGTACAGACAGAGTCTGTTAATACAGGACACTGCAATAAGTGAAATTTTTCGAAGTTTGCGCCTATTTTGTGAACACCCTGCAAAAGCTATAATAATGAAACTTTGTATTCAGGGTTTTGAGGTGTGATCAAATCCAAAAAAAGGCTATCCATTTCTGTCTTAAAAAATGCCTGATATGTTTTTTAATTTTTGAGGTCCTTTTCTTAATCATAGTAGGCCGTAAGAAAAGATCACATCTAAAAAAATTTAATATCAAAAAGTAGGCCTTTTTGAGTACTACCACATGAAAAAAAGAGCTTTGGAAATCGACCAACGCCATCCTAAATACGGCGGTGTACCGACTTTAAGTGAACCACGCTGTATATTGTATAGATATATATTAGGGTGGCCCAAAAAAAACGAATATTTTTTTCGTGTCTCTTGTGAAAATATGTGTTTATGATGTTTTAAGAGCCCCCGCAAAAAATCAGCTCAAAATAAATCTTTTTTAGAGGTCGCTCAAGATTTTAAAAAATTTCCAAAATCGTCAAAAATTGAATTTTTTTGTTTTTAATGTTTTTCTCGTTATTTTATCATTTTAAAGGTTGAAAAATATCTCGATTATGAAAATTTCAAATCGATATTTTAATTTCTAAAGATCAATCATAATTATTTTAACATTAAAAGCAGTGTACCTAAAATGTTTTCGGGCGACCTCTAATAATAAATATCAACGAACTAATAAATTTTTTTTATTGAATTTGATGAACAAAATGCTAGAAATAAATCACCAGACACTTAAAAATTTCTCGAGGCAAAATTTCTTGAGCAACCTCGTAAGAATTTTTTTTTTTGAGCACACTTAAATATTACAGCAAATTTCATGTATTACCTTTTGAAAAATACTGAGTAAATGAAAACCCAAGTAATTTCCCCAGCAAAGTCGTAAACATTTTTTTTTTTAAATAATAAAAACTGCGACAAAATTACATTTTTTGTTTTTTTTTTATAATATCTCGAAAAATAATGATGGAATCGTCTTGTTCTCAATAGGATTTGTGTAGGGAATAAATAAACCTATAAAATGGTTTTTTGTGCGACCCTATCGGTTAATTTTTTACAGAGAAAATCCGGAAAAATCTTTCAAAAATTCATAACTCCGTCAAATTTGAAGCTGGAAAAAAAATCATCTTGCGCGCGATTAAAATACATATTATTATCTGTCATTTTTCGCAAGATTGTTTTTCCAGCTTCCAATTTGACGGAGTTATGAATTTTTGAAAAAAGTTCTATTTTAGAGGTTTTTCCGGATTTTCTCTGTAAAAAATGAACCAATTGGGGCGCACAAAAAACCATTTTATAGGTTTTTTTATTCTCTACAAAAGTCCCAATGAGAGTAAGACGATTCCATCCTTATTTTTGGAGATGTTATAAAAAAGCCTAAAAATGTAATTGTTTTGCAGTTTTTATTGTTTAAAAAAAATGTTCACGACTTTGCTGGGGAAATTACTTGCGTTTTCATTTACCCTATATGTCTATGCTCGACAGGGAACGTTCTATCCAAATATGTAAAAATATACAGGGTGTTCCATTTAAATTAACAAAGTTAAAATCCGCGGCCATTTTGTTTGAACCATTTGTTTTTCAAGTATCATTTTCGAAAAATTCATAAAAAATCGTACAACTTTTACAATTCAAATTTTTTTATCTCTTAAAACAAAAAAGTTAAAGGGGAGGGTCAAAATATAGTGAATCACCCTATACACGATGCAATCTCTCATTCTAGTATTTTGATGCTGAATAACATTTTTTAAAACATCGTCAAAGGAGGAAATTGACATTCTAAAATAGTTAAAATAAGGGGGGAGAGGGACTAATTTTACAACTAATGTATTTCCCCCCGGAACGATAATAATTAACAATTTTTTCGTAGGGTGCTTATTTCTCGAGATATTTGAAAGTTTAGTCTAAAAAAGAACACCCGTTATATATTATACTAATCTAGTTACCGTTGTATATAGTCTACCTTTTGTGCGTCGGCCACAAGAGTGTGCCCTCTTCTTTCACCTTTCGTCTGCCGCGAAAAAGACAGATTTATACCATCGTGGATGCTCAGAAAACAAATAGCAAATTTTGTCCAAAATCTGATAAATTCGTTTTCCGTGTCCACTTTTGCACGTGTCATTTCTCATTTCATTGTTGTCTGCTGCATGTTTGTGCTGTGCACTCTACTCGTAGAAATGGAAGGAAACGGCAAGGAAACAGCACCGGAATGGAAAACAGTAAAGTGCCAAATAATACCGAAGGAGAAGTCAGGTTTGTTTTTTATTTTTTTTTAATTTATATTTCTAAATCATTTTATTTGTGTATTTTCGATCCGTCACCTTTTTGTCTGAAAATGTTGAAAAATTATTTTCATTCGTTTTCGCACACCTCATTTTTATTAACATCGGATAGGCAGTTATTAATAATTTGAAAGAGAAAGTTTTTTCTATATATTTTTTTTTGGCGTTTGCTTTTAATCACATATCGGACTTCTTATGTATCCCAAAATAATTTAAGACCCAGCTTCGAGAAACTTCTGCATTTAATATTCTTTTAAAAACTGTGGAGATGGTGAAGTTGAATTGTAATTTTTTTTTTAATATTTAGTTTTTTCAATCTAATTTTTCTTTTTTTCTTGAAACCTTACACTTTAATTGAACTGAAAATTAATATAAAAAGTGTATAATAATAGTTCCATACATAATAGGTGTTCTCCTTTTCAACGCATTGATCTTGTCAGAATTGAATGAAAAAACAGCTTTAATTAATCACGATATACCTCTATTTGTAAATAATTATTATTCATTATTTTATACATTTGAAAATATTACAAGTTTATTTAATTTTTCAATGGTAAGTACCCGACGCAAATTGAATAAGAAAGAAAAATTCAAGTTATTATTTTTAATATACCAAGTGGGTTATTTTGGTGATGCATGTATTGGGATCTCTGGAACTGTAATAGATAGAAAAATTGTGGCACCTTCATATCGACTCTACCTGTTATAGTTTTCGAGATACGTAACCTTCATAAATTTTNACTTATAAATTTCTAGAAAAACATTAATAATATTAATTATCCAATTCAGAATTTCCTAAATAAAATGTGACGAATTAGTTCTTTAACTTCCAACGTTGTACCGTTGTACCGTTGACTGAGAACTTATATCAGTCAACGGTTCTACTCTGTGACTCGCGCCATTATTCCAATGCTAGAAATTGGCCTCAATGATTTGGGATCGAGGGGGATTATCCCTCTTTATCCTGCCTCATCTCGTGTAGGCCTGGACAGCCTTCGTAGGTGGGTCTAACCGAATCAGCAGGGTGTACAGACAGAGTCTGTTAATACAGGACACTGCAATAAGTGAAATTTTTCGAAGTTTGCACCTATTTTGTGAACACCCTGCAAAAGCTATAATAATGAAACTTTGTATTCAGGGTTTCGAGGTGTGATCAAATCCAAAAAAAAGGCTATCCATTTCTGTCTTAAAAAAATGCCTGATATGTTTTTTAATTTTTGAAGTCCTTTTCTTAATGATAGTAGGCCGTAGAAAAGATCACATCTAAAAAAATATAATATCAAAAAGTAGGCCTTTTTGAGTACTACTACATAAGAAAAAGAGTTTTGGAAATCGGCCAATGCCATCCTAAATACGGAGGTGTACCGACTTTAAGTGAACCACACTGTATATTGTATAGATATAGAGGGTGAGTCATTAAAAATTGTACACAGCTTAATGGCAGATTGTTAACGTCAAAATATAGCGATTAAGCCAAACATGCCTTAATCAATTGTTGTACAGGGTGTTAAAGTTGAAAAAATATTTTCCTTTTTTATCTATATTTTAAGTATGTATGGACCGATTGTTTTGAAAATTTGTAGTTTTACGTTGTTTGAGGTGGCCAATACGACTATGCAAATAGTGTTGGGGTCACGTCTAGGGGGCGCTAGTTGTACTGTCCTGTCAATGTAAAAATATGTCTAACTTTTTATATTTTACAATTTTTAATTTTTTAACTAGGTATTGTTGAACTACGTTCGATTCTAAATAAAAAAGGTATACTAGTTACAAATCGATAAACTCAACTGTTTTCGAGATACAGATATTTAAAATTTTTGAGATTCGACGGGAATTAAATTAGAAAATGGGCAACAATTGACCAAGGCATGTTTGGCTCAATCGCTATATTTTGACGTTAACAATCTGCCACTAAACTGTGTACCATTATTAATGACCCACCCTGTATATTAGGGTGGCCCAAAAAAAGCGGATATTATTTTTTCGTGTCTCGTGAAAATATGTTAGTTTATCATGTTTTAAGAGCCCCCTCAAAAAATCAGCTCAAAATAAATTTTATTAGAGGAAATGTTTTTTCTCGGATTGAAACCATCTTGCGCACGATTAAAATACATATTATTATCTGTCATTTTTCGCAAGATTGTTTTTCCAGCTTCCAATTTGACGGAGTTATGAATTTTTGAAAAAAGTTCTATTTTAGAGGTTTTTCCGGATTTTCTCTGTAAAAAATGAACCAATTGGGGCGCACAAAAAACCATTTTATAGGTTTTTTTATTCTCTACAAAAGTCCCAATGAGAGTAAGACGATTCCATCCTTATTTTTGGAGATGTTATAAAAAAGCCTAAAAATGTAATTGTTTTGCAGTTTTTATTGTTTAAAAAAAATGTTCACGACTTTGCTGGGGAAATTACTTGCGTTTTCATTTACCCTATATGTCTATGCTCGACAGGGAACGTTCTATCCAAATATGTAAAAATATACAGGGTGTTCCATTTAAATTAACAAAGTTAAAATCCGCGGCCATTTTGTTTGAACCATTTGTTTTTCAAGTATCATTTTCGAAAAATTCATAAAAAATCGTACAACTTTTACAATTCAAATTTTTTTATCTCTTAAAACAAAAAAGTTAAAGGGGAGGGTCAAAATATAGTGAATCACCCTATACACGATGCAATCTCTCATTCTAGTATTTTGATGCTGAATAACATTTTTTAAAACATCGTCAAAGGAGGAAATTGACATTCTAAAATAGTTAAAATAAGGGGGGAGAGGGACTAATTTTACAACTAATGTATTTCCCCCCGGAACGATAATAATTAACAATTTTTTCGTAGGGTGCTTATTTCTCGAGATATTTGAAAGTTTAGTCTAAAAAAGAACACCCGTTATATATTATACTAATCTAGTTACCGTTGTATATAGTCTACCTTTTGTGCGTCGGCCACAAGAGTGTGCCCTCTTCTTTCACCTTTCGTCTGCCGCGAAAAAGACAGATTTATACCATCGTGGATGCTCAGAAAACAAATAGCAAATTTTGTCCAAAATCTGATAAATTCGTTTTCCGTGTCCACTTTTGCACGTGTCATTTCTCATTTCATTGTTGTCTGCTGCATGTTTGTGCTGTGCACTCTACTCGTAGAAATGGAAGGAAACGGCAAGGAAACAGCACCGGAATGGAAAACAGTAAAGTGCCAAATAATACCGAAGGAGAAGTCAGGTTTGTTTTTTATTTTTTTTTAATTTATATTTCTAAATCATTTTATTTGTGTATTTTCGATCCGTCACCTTTTTGTCTGAAAATGTTGAAAAATTATTTTCATTCGTTTTCGCACACCTCATTTTTATTAACATCGGATAGGCAGTTATTAATAATTTGAAAGAGAAAGTTTTTTCTATATATTTTTTTTTGGCGTTTGCTTTTAATCACATATCGGACTTCTTATGTATCCCAAAATAATTTAAGACCCAGCTTCGAGAAACTTCTGCATTTAATATTCTTTTAAAAACTGTGGAGATGGTGAAGTTGAATTGTAATTTTTTTTTTAATATTTAGTTTTTTCAATCTAATTTTTCTTTTTTTCTTGAAACCTTACACTTTAATTGAACTGAAAATTAATATAAAAAGTGTATAATAATAGTTCCATACATAATAGGTGTTCTCCTTTTCAACGCATTGATCTTGTCAGAATTGAATGAAAAAACAGCTTTAATTAATCACGATATACCTCTATTTGTAAATAATTATTATTCATTATTTTATACATTTGAAAATATTACAAGTTTATTTAATTTTTCAATGGTAAGTACCCGACGCAAATTGAATAAGAAAGAAAAATTCAAGTTATTATTTTTAATATACCAAGTGGGTTATTTTGGTGATGCATGTATTGGGATCTCTGGAACTGTAATAGATAGAAAAATTGTGGCACCTTCATATCGACTCTACCTGTTATAGTTTTCGAGATACGTAACCTTCATAAATTNAAGAAAAATTCAAGTTATTATTTTTAATATACCAAGTGGGTTATTTTGGTGATGCATGTATTGGGATCTCTGGAACTGTAATAGATAGAAAAATTGTGGCACCTTCATATCGACTCTACCTGTTATAGTTTTCGAGATACGTAACCTTCATAAATTTTTTAAAGCTACGTTACCACGTTTCTCTGGTGGTTGATGTTATTTTTCATAGACCAGGGCGGATCTGTTTTGAGGTGGATGTGAGAGGGGGCAAGCAAATTTTTCCTGGATTACCTTCAGTATAACTCACATAATAAAAGAGTAGATCCCTAGATCTGGGTGAGGTCCGGAACATTTTCAAAATTACAAAAATGTTTAAAAAATTAAAGAAATGCTTATTTTATCCGAGTTTTTTACTTATATCTTGGAACCTATGCATTTCGGAAGAATATTGAAGAGGAAAAAAGTTAAAAATGTTTAAATTTATTACCGAAGTTGCAAAATAGCAATAATTGATGAAAAAAGGCAAAATAATCAAGTTTTATTAAAATCGGTTCTAGTTTTCGCAAAATAATTTTTTGAAAAAATTTTTCGAATTTTCAGTTCGAATATCGTAATGCCAACTGTCTAATTTGTACATATTTGGTTATAAACAAAGTTTATTATTTATGCATTAAATAATATAATGTACATTTTATAGCCTATGCCATTGCATTTTTTCAATGAAAAAATTTGTTTACATATATATTTCAACACTGAATATGAATATATTTAGTTATAATTATTACNTTAATTAATCACGATATACCTCTATTTGTAAATAATTATTATTCATTATTTTATACATTTGAAAATATTACAAGTTTATTTAATTTTTCAATGGTAAGTACCCGACGCAAATTGAATAAGAAAGAAAAATTCAAGTTATTATTTTTAATATACCAAGTGGGTTATTTTGGTGATGCATGTATTGGGATCTCTGGAACTGTAATAGATAGAAAAATGGTGGCACCTTCATATCGACTCTATCTGTTATAGTTTTCGAGATACGTAACCTTCATAAATTATTATAAGCCACGTTACCACGTTTCTCTGGTGATTGGTGTTATTTTTCACTATACAGGGTCGGAAAGTCCACATGGTTCATCGGCAGTTACGTGAGAGCGATAAAGTAAGTCATAGAAATTCGTACGATAGAGAAAGATGGCTATAATGAAGGCGCCTAATAGTCACCCCCCAAATGGGCGGTGACTATTAGACGCCTTCATTATAGCCATCTTGCTCTATCGCACGGATTTCTATGACTTTCTTTATCGCTCTCACGTGACGGTCGATGAACCATGGGGACTTTCCGACCCTGTATAGACCAGTGCGGATCTGTTTTGAGGTGGATGTGAGAGGGGGCAAGCTAATTTTTTCTGGATTGCCTTCAATACAACACATAATTAAAGTGGCCCTCCTAATCAACCGATTTAAATTTTTCAAAAACCATTTGAAAGGTTGAGGGGTCTTTTCTATGTCAAAAAATTTTCAAGTATCTAGATGCTTTATTTGAGGCTGTGCAAAATTTTGAAAATTCGAAAAAAATTTTTCAAAATTAAAAAAAAAATATTTTGTAGAAACTATCAATCTGATTTTAATGAAATTCGGTGTGTTGTTTTATTATACTCTAAAGTTCTTTTTACCAAAATTAGAATGCCCTCGGAGCAATTAAAATATTAAAAAAAAAATTATCCAAAAAATTTGATTATTGCGCCTTTTTTTGATCAATTATTGCTATTTTGCGACATCGGCAATAAATTTAAACATTTTTAACTTGCAGCATATTATGCAAAATTCAATTCTAAAACTTTTTTTCCTCTTCAATATTCTTCCAAAATGCATAGGTTCCAAGATATAAGTTAAAAACTGTGATAAAATAGGTATTTTTTTAAATTTTTTAAACATTCTTGTAATTTTGATAATATTCCGGACCTCGCCCAGATTTAGGGGTATACACTTTTATTATGTGAGTTGTACTAAAAGTTGTATTCCAGCAAAAATTAGCTTGCTAGTGGGATATTTCGACAGATCCGTTCTGGTCTAATATTTCATTCAACCAATCGAGCGTAGACGCAACGGTTTGCTATTGTTCATTGTAAACGAATCATTAATATAGGCCCTGCAATGTTGGTGTCTAAGATAGGCGGTCCACGTAGCTTGTAAACATTTTTGAAGGCTCCGTCTTTTGGAAAAAATTTTTAATTCACAGAAAAAACTTGTAGTTGCAACCTGGTAATTGAAGATAACTGCATGTTAATTAATTAAATTTTTTTATTTAGATGATTCTGTGTCATATGAACGCCTTGAGTCTTACGATCTAGACGATGACGGTAAGATTAGAAAAACCCTTCCAAACGGCTAGTTACAGTATTTAGACATCGGAACTTATTTAAAAAAGTATTTGTGTAACGAACACAGTCAATTTACAACTTATAAACATTCTATAGAGTTTTCTAGTCTCAAAAATTGGAATTACGCTCTCTATTTCATTCTGTAAAAAAATGTTTCTACTAAAACTTGTTGTCTTAGCGTTTGGTGTTCCTTCCTAGCCTGCCCAGTAAAAAATTTTCTTCTGATCTCGAAAATATACAAAAATTTCAATATGTGTATCTTTTCTTACTTGAAATGTCTCAATTTTTTTGGTACTTTGAAGTACAGCGCTTTCATAAATGATTACAAGCCACATTTAAACGAATCGTTGATATTGATTTAAAGATTTTTAGTTTTAGAAGTACCATTCGAGCTATGTTGGGTTGTAGTAATCATTTATGAAGGGTCCGTATTGTTATTAGTACATTCTCATTAAAATTTTTAATTTGACTGAAAAAGCAACGGTGTCAGTAGAGATTGAAACGGCTTGCTATGATGTATTTACTTGTAGTTAGATAGCCTGTACCGCCTATACATACTTGAGTTACTGTAAATATCAAAATTTTGATAAATATTTCATTATTAGATTTTCAAAATGTGTCTTTACGTTACACTTTTTAACAGACCAGATTGTTGACTTGCTTTGTAGATGGTCATGGCAGAAAGGCGTTGCTCGCTTCGCTTGCGCAACCATTGCATTAGGTAACTCATGTATAGTATAAATATTAGGTTCTTAAGCGTAAACATCAGTAAAAACAACAAATTCTGTGCAATTAAAGATAGCAATTAGTAAAGGAAGGTAATTTTGCTAAGTAATTTTACTAAATTTTCCTTTTTTCTAGTACTTATTATACACATTAATTTCTCCTATTTCTCCTGTGTGGCTTCGAGACATGTACACCCCAAAACGGTGTACGCCACTCCGAAGACAGATTGTTAACGACAGACGTGCTGTTACGGTCATGTAAAGACACCAACCCTTTTCACGTAGCATTAAAAACTCTCGAATCAAGCTCCGCTGTTTGCGTTTAACGCCGAAGGCTCCGCTTTCCATGTCGCAGTGTTGCTATAGTCGAAAATAAGCCACGAGAAAAATTAAACTTGGATAAATTGTTTCAGCTGCGAAAAAGTCTCTTGGAGGCACACTGTCCGCCGTTAAAAGGAAGTTTAACAAGTAAAAATAGAGCGAAACGCTGTAGATGTGAAAGTGTAAAGTAAGCTTCTGTTTTGCTTTTGTTACTAACAATGAATAAAGAGTTTTTTCTTTCGAAGCTCACGTGCGGAAGAAATTTATTTTTGGCTAAAAGTACTCTGTCTTTTTTTTAAATTAAAAGCCCTGTGTCTAAGTTTTACAAAACAAACTAGTCAAGTTCAATTAAAATTTAAACTCACCATACAATATATTTTTACAAATATTTAAGTTCTAAGTAGTCGCTATAGAAAAGTGTTTTTTTCCACTTTGAAATTTAGAATGTCATTTACTGAACAGACGGCATTTGAAAAGTGATCGGGGAAAAGTAGTCGTAGAGTCGTAAACAGTCTGTCGAAAAGTGGTGCATGCAGAGCTACAAGTGCAATACTAACAGTGCTTGTTGCAATTGTAGAAATACGGATTGTCTGCCCTGATAAGCCGTACACGCAACTATCCACAAACTCGCAGAGTTCAGGTATGCCTCTTTATAAAGTAATAATTATAACTAGCCCTAGAAGCTACTCACTTAAACTTATTTACTTCTAATACTCGTATCGTAGGACCAAAGTGTCTAGTAGAGAATCTTCCACGTTTTAAGGCATTGTATTTTGGGCTTTTATTTATGAGAAGTTGTGTAATACAGACCTAACCTAACGCTGTGCATGACTTTTGGGAGTTACTATACTGTATTTTCCATGTATAAACCAGTGGTACTTGGTGCTCTTGTAGTTCCTTCTAGTTGTTTGGTGGTCACTGGTATTCGGCGGTGTTCCCCTCGATATTACTAATCTGGCGTTTATTTTCACAGCTCGACGACAAGAAATCATTAAGATGACCGAACAGCTTATAGAAGCCATAAATACAGGCGATTTCGAGGCGTACACGTAAGTATATCGTTTAAATAGAAGCAATGTTGCGTTTTTCACATTAGAAAACAATTTGTTTGCAAAGTTACACTGCGTGTGTTAATCGGTGTACGATTTCTGAGCCTATTTTGGTGTTTTAGTTAATTTTTATGTTATTGCAATCGTTTTTCTCACTAACGTGTGTTATTTTTGTTGGTCCTTTCAAAATAAATGATAAAAAAATGAAGAATATACGTAAATAAGCATCTATAATAATTGTTATTTCTTTTTTCAGAAAAATTTGTGATCCACATTTAACGGCTTTCGAACCAGAAGCTATGGGTAACTTGGTAGAAGGAATGGATTTTCATAAATTTTATTTCGATAACGGTAAGTTTTAGTCTCGTAACGATTTGTTTTAAAATACAATATATTTTTGGTTTACGCCAGTACAGGAAAAAGGAAAAAACAAACATACGACACGGAAATCGAAAAACTTTCAATGATTAAATTCATTAAGGACAAAAATCTTTCCATGCTTGCCTAAAAATCATAATCGTTTCTACATTTTCACCGAGTATTTATTTTATAGACGAGAGATCGCACTTTGTAAAGATTTCTTTAATCGGTGACTTTGTATTCGTAGGGCATTTGCAGGCCTATTATTGGCAAGAGCATTTTGTAAATTACGTTTTCATTATTATTATGACTATTTTTCATACAACGCTTAATATCCCCATCCTATTCTTATATATTATGTAGTCGCTGCAAATTCCACTCAAAAATTTTAATACTGTGAGTGCCGCCATCTTTTCGATAGTATCCAAACTATAGAAATGTTGAAATGCAAGGTTTCCCTTAATTTTTTGTTGAACTGAGCCGATCGACTTGAAATTTGGCAGATAGTTAGAGAAAAGGTCAATGAACATTAGGGACATAGCACCGATTGTCGCTTCCACCCTGTTGGGGGTTGACGCCCCTTCTCGGGGGTGAAAATTTTTTTTCGAAGTCACGCTGGAAATCGATAGAGAATCAAATTTTGGGCAAAAAATATTCGAAGAATTTTTTCGAGAAATCAATATTTGGAGGTTACAGCTGATGGAATTTTAAGTCGAATACGTATCACGTCATACTTAAGATCCCTTCTTGCGGTTTCTTATTAATTTGTTCTTTCCGTTTTCCTGCAGCGGCGGCGGTCCATCAATTCTGGGTTACTCTGTACGTGGTTTTTACTGAATTTTTAACATATTTAATTCCAGTTTTGGGTAAAAATTGCAAGGCGGTGAACACAACAATATTGAATCCGCACGTACATTTGCTAGGCGAGGACGCAGCGTGTATCGCTTACGTCCGATTGACTCAATACATGGACAAGTAAGTTAACACCTACAAATAGTACCAACGTTACAGAATTAATAGCTGTTTAACCTTTGCTTTGCGAATTATAGTGAACAGGGCCGGTAACACAGTTTCGTTGCAGGCACGGTCAGGCGCACACCCATCAGTCGGAAGAGAGTCGGGTGTGGCACAAAAGGGACAACAAATGGCAGAACGTCCACTTCCACCGCAGCGGAGGTAACGGGGGAGCTGCGTTCGGATTCAGTTCACATAAATAGAAGACATTAATCTGGGAGGTCCGCCCGTCCGGGCCCACCAAAAGCCATATAAACTATGTTTACTGTGAAATCTATTTGTGGTGATGTGTGATTCTCATATTTTTCATTTTTATATTAATTTGTTAAGTTTCACTTCTCTACCACGTACTGTACGTATTATACATGTTACCAGCCGTTGCTCCATATGACGCCGACGCGATTCATTCCCTTGCGCTAGTTCTAACGGGACGGCGCAAGAAAACCGACATCGTACACTTCCAGACGTCAAGTTTTACGCCGCAACCCATCCTCCAAACACCGACGGTCGCGTTATACGGAAACGGGTTTGATATAGATTGCCTTCGACTTTGTATTAATATAGGCTTGCCACTATGTGAAGGTTGACGTGAATATAGCCAACGGTTTTTTTAGGCGGCAGCTTGTACGCAGCACACCGACATAATTGTACTAAGATATAAACTGACTTAGCCAAATGAATTTAGAGGATATAAAGAGTTTAGTTTGTTTACACGACAACCGGAACTTTTAAATGAATTAATTTTATAAGCTAGGGTTATTGTCGGTGCGGAAGTTGTTTTATATTTGTAAATTATTGCCTTTCCTTCTCCAGTTGTTTTTCACCCGCTCGTAACGTTTATCGTTCAATTTGTAGTTTTCGTAATAGCACGCCGGAATAAAAAATTTCAAGCTAATTTCGAGTTTTTGTCGCAAGGAAATTGTTCTAACAAAGACCGAATGTAGACCGATCAAAATAACTCATTTAGAGGGAAAAAAAATTGTTACCTGGACTTTCATAAGTGGAAATGGTAACGGGCTTATAATAAACGAAAAAAAATAAATGCGTGAGCAGGGGCGGCGGACGGTTGATTTGGGGGGTTGAAAAGTTGTGAAAAATTGTATTGGCGAAAGTTGATATCAAACAAAAAAGTATCCAATACTAAAGTTGTAGATCATGCAAAAATCTGCAACTTTTGTAGGGGTCAATTTTTAACATAACCTCAAAATTTTCAAGAAAAATGCGAAAAACAGGTATTTCTCTGATTTTTCGTTTTTTATTTCTCATTTCCGCGAAAATAATTTAATTTTGACGAAACTTGGTGAAAGTATACCTCTCTCTGTCTTAAATAACCTCAAATTTTTCTAGATAAAAAAATCAAGTAGTTTCTGAGATATTCATTTGTTTCGGTCTGAAACACTTTTTTCAAAGAAAAATTCTACTTAAAAAATCATCATACAGAGTTCTGCCGGTAATAATTTTTTTCGTTTTGACATACTTTTTGGTGAAATAAAAAAATTTGTAATCACAGTTCAAAAACAAGCTCAAACGCAAAAAAAAATATAAAATAACGCAGCAATGAATTTTTCAGTAATTGTTGATAATTTGTTTAAATTTAAAAAAAAATCAAAAACTTATTACACCATTCAATTGTACGGAAAAAATACAAAAAAAATTCATTTTGGGTCAAACAATTAATTTTTTTGTATTTTTCCCGTACAATCGAATGGTGTAATCAGTTTTTGATTTTTTTTTTAAATTTAAACAAATTTTTAACAATTACTGAAAAATTCATTGCTGCAAGTCATTTTTTAATTTTTTTGCATTTTTGAGCATGTTTTTGAACTGTTATTACAGATTTTTTTATTTCACTAAAAAGTATATGTCAAAATGAAAAAAGTGATTACCGGCAGAATGATTTTTTTAAGTAGAAAAAAGTGTTTCAGGTCGAAAAAAATGAATATCTCAGAAACTTCTTGATTTTTTTATCTAAAAAAATTTGAGGTTATTTAAGTCAGAGAAAGATATACTTTCACCAAATTTCGTCAAAATTAAATTATTTTTGTGGAAATGAGAAATAAAAAATGAAAAATCAGAGAAATACCTGTTTTTCGCATTTTTCTCGAAAATTTTGAGGTTATGTTAAAAAGTGACCCCTACAAAAGTTGTAGATTTTTGCCTGATCTACAACTTTAGTATTGAATACTTTCTTGTTTGACGTCAACTTTCGCCAGAAATCCTAACGCTACAATTTTTCATAACTTCAACCCCCCAAATCAACCCTCCGCCGCCCCTGCTCACGCATTTATTTTTTTTAGGCTTATTATAAGCCCTTTTACCATTTCCACTTATAAAAGCCCAGTTAACATTTTTTTTTCCAAGTGTAATTTGGTTGGACTAATCGTGTTTTTACGTCATAACGTAATGGTTTACAAATCTACTATGACGGATATCGCACATGGCTTTAAAATTAAGAATTTTTACTAGCATTTAAATTACTCGTTTACGCGGCATGTTTTCCCTGCCGAACGCAAGTAGGCGACAAAAACGGAGACTAAACTACGAGAGCTGGAATATTTTTTTGAAATTTTAGGAGCGTATTCCGGTTTACCGTTGACTTGCGACGAGGCTGTCCTGCCATTCCGCGCACACGGGTAACGGGAAATATTCTGGAAACATTACTTCCATTCGACTGTTTTAAGATAAAGTACTATTGACATGTTTTTAGCTCTCTTAATATATATTTAAATGAATAATATGTAATCACTATGTATATCTAATTTTCACATTTTTTGGTCGTTTCCTACGTCTCGACGGGCCCCCCTCTAATATTCCCGAACGATAAACGTAAACGAAGTAAAGATAATCAAAGCCGGCAACTGTAACATATATTTGTATAAGCGATTAAAAGTCCAACGACACATAACGAAGAGATCGCGGAACGTTGGAGGGTCGCCGTCGTCCTACAAACAGCTTTTTTAATGTATTTGCTGCGATTATCGAATTTAATAATGAAATTATCCACTACATGTTTAGAATAGTTCTCCTTTTTAGTGAATTTGTAGTTAAATTGTAACAAAGTGGTCAGCGAGTCGTTCTATGAATTGACTTCAACCAGTTGAAAGATACATTTGGGCCTAAATGTTGATTTCTTTATCTTCTCGAGGAAAAATTATAGGCATTTATATCTCGCGGAATTTTGAAAATTTTCCTTTCGGAAAGTGTATTTTGCTACGTGGTGAATTTTGCAATTTGAGAATTAATTATAAAAATACGATAAATCAAAAAATGTCCATGATTTTTTGTTTCCAAATGTTTTGTAACAATGTTTAAAGAATGCGCGGTAAAAAATTAGTTAGGGTTCTAAAATAATTTGTTTTTACAGGAATATTTAGTTGCGAACCGGCGAAGGTTGATTTTTTTTACTTTATTCTGATCGTGTACTTATTTCTTTGTGATATAATTTTTATTATTATTTTTGGGAGTTTGAATCTCTTATTTATGTACAAAAGTGGACGTTTTAACTAATATCTTATCGACTATTTAAGGGGTTATACGCAGTTAGAATTTTCAAAAATTCATTTTTTTTTTTTACATTTCCAGAATATGTATATATCGACTCCCTGAAAATTTCAAATCGATCCGGTAAGTACTTTCCGAGATACAGGGTGTTCCTAAATAAGTGTCGCAACGGAAAACTGTAAATTCCTCTTGAAAAACGAAACATTTTTTTCCTCTTCCATTTTTCTCTCCGGGCTTTCGATTTCGAGATACACGGTGTCAAAACTAGAGAAAAATGGATGGAATGGATGCATTGTTTCTTTTTTCAAGAGGAATTTACAGTTTTCCGTTGCGACACTTATTTAGGAACACCCTGTATATGTAAGAGTAAAACGTGGAAGCAGCGCCAGCGATCGCAGTCCTTACCTAAAATTTCATCAATGTTACTAACTGTATTAAAAGCGCCAAATTAAAAAAAAAATCGGATAATTTATTTAGATACTCGATAAAGCTTATGAAGATAATATCGGTACCTCGGAGACCATTACCGTTGTGATATTCGTGTTGAGCGACCCCAAAAACCCCGAGGTAACCAGTTTCGGCTAAGTTTATAACAAATTTCCACGAAACTCCAGGAGACGACGTGGAAACCGGCCACCTGGGCACTAGGTACCTCGGAGACCGTTGCCGCAAAATTGAACTCATTTCCGTCAATATTTTCCGAGTTATAAATTTTTCATATTTTAACTCTTCGAGATGCAATTTTAAAAATGCATTTTTCTTATGCACCGATGCAATATTCATTTCTCATTGATCACGTAGGGTCAACAACTTTCTGGACGCTCTAACGAATCGAATGCAAAAAACCGCATCACGATCCATCATACTGCACAGATTTCGGAGGTTCAGTGTTTCATTTCCTCGACT
>NW_019416372.1:239252-257139 GCF_000390285.2 Anoplophora glabripennis | reverse complement strand
GAAATAAGTGAACATCACAACAATTCAAACAAACAGTTCTGCCACGTTGTACATAGTCATGTGTTCAGTTTTAACTTTCTTTTTTGTCAAAAATCAAAATTTCTATTATTCCTTCGATCAATACCTAGTTTTATCTATTCACTAAAAGAATCTTTTCGGTTTTTTGATTTCAGATCAACTAAACCAGAGAAATCGCGGTCACCGCCGAACACCTTTTTTTAGAGGACCTTCAGGAGATCGTCTGCAGGAGCACACCAGATCAATATTTTTACAAATCATTAGTGCCACTATAAACTTAGATGTTGCCACTAAATGTACCAACACTTTTTGTTTTTGTAAAATAAAATACCTTTTCAGAAAAAATTCATAAAAAAAAAAGGTTTATTTTGGCCTTGCAACTGCGTATAACCCCTTAAATATTACAAAACGCAAACCTGTCATTAAAAAAATTACAACTTTTAGTCAAATTCCGCACAGAAAATAAAAAATAAAGACACCGATCATTGAAATAAATATTTTCCCAATATTTTCATACTAGTCTGTCGAATTTTGGTAAAATCTATTCTTTGCTTGTAGCGTAGCGACTCCATCAAGCCGATTATGTTAAAACGGGCTAGAAAAAGCACAAGTAAAGCGATTTAGCGGATAGCGGTTAAAATGTCTACTTAAATACTGTTTCTTGTAATAATCCAGCAAAATATGGACATTTATGGGGATGTTAAATAAGTTCTCGCTATTTTTTTGTCAAAATCGATGCTTTATTTAAAAGAATTAGTAAAAACGTGTTACTGAAAATATCTTCTATCACTAGCCCCTCTTTCTGGCAGCATTTTATTTTAAGCTGATCCAAATTCAGAACAGAAGCTTCCGACCTGTGGGGCTTACCCCACGAATTTCTATCCTTAAAGTTATCGTAGCATACGATACGATAACTTTATTTTTTTTTTCTTTTCCGCCTTTGAAGCAGCCGTTCACAACTGAAGGACACCGTTTGACGTCTCTCGGCTTCAACTCGTACGGCACCCGATGTCCTTGCTTTTGAGTCATTCCAAACTATTGTTTTTCGAAAATAACTAATTTTGAACGTTTGAACTAATCTTTGCGTTTTTGCGATTCTAGCTACAGATTTCTTTTGAATAAAGAAACGCAAATATTCAAGCTCGCTTGTAGTACTTCTTTACAGGCGTGTTACCACCTTAGACGCTTGCAATTCTGGTAGCGCCATCTGTCGGAAAACGGCGAGAACTTCAACGTCCCCATAAAATCGCACGCCTTGGCTCTCTGAANTTTCTTTTGAATAAAGAAACGCAAATATTCAAGCTTGCTTGTAGTACTTCTTTACAGGCGCGTTACCACCTTAGACGCTTGCAATTCTGGTAGCGCCATCTGTCGGAAAACGGCGAGAACTTCAACGTCCCCATAAAATCGCACGCCTTGGCTCTCTGAATCTCGTTTAAGATCCATTTTACGATTAATGAACGTATCTAGCGAAGAAAGCTTTTTGATATAATGTTTAATGTCCTAAAATTTGTCACTGTGACGATGGTTTTATTTGAACCGTCGAATCTGTTCCTCTAGCTATATCATTTGTTGCAAATGACAAGAATGCAATTCTCGAATAAAAATGAAATATCCGCATATGATATGTGATATGAGAACAAGAGCATATTCGTGCAATTCCTTATTGTAAGTAGTATGTCAAAGTGTCATTTCGATGAATAATATAAATTAATTTATATACTGTGTGTTTGTACAATTCTTTATATAATAGTTTAATGTTTTCGTGCAATATATGATACTAGTGTTTATATGTAAGTTCACATTTGCTCATATACATAATTTTTTTGTGGACTAATTTCTGTGGATCACATTACGTAGGAAGATATTTTAAGTTATTCGGGTGATCGTCTGCCGGGACGGTGGCGATTACGATTTTCTAATGGCTCGAGTAGCATTTCCTTTGTATATTATTACCAGTTTATATTTTTTATTTATTTCTTGATGGTACCTTTGAAACTGTGTAAACCCGTTTAAAATGTATATAATATATAAAGAATTATGAATTTTGCTTCTATCGATTTATAATAATGTAATGTATGTTTTCCCCTTTACAATCAAGTGTTTGAGTAAAGACCACTCTTATGGAAAATTAAATTGAGAATAATGATTACGTGGTGTTTCAGTACCTCCCCTCAAAAATTATTTATTTCAGGTCACGGCGGTCGTTTACCGAAAATAACCACACCGTAACTCATGAGGATGCTTGCTATTGTCAGCTGTTATAGATGCCAGCTTGCGTCTCGGATCGACCAAGAAAAAAAATTCATAAAGATTTTGAGGTTTTTTCTCCTTTGAGCCAGCATTTTGGTCGCTAAGACCCCAAAAAACAATTTTTGGATGCACGCATCTTGAGTTTAGGGTCGTATGTCACGATATTTTCACTTCACTTATAAATCCTTGTGATTTCGAAGCAGAAATCCAGTTTGAAAAAAAATTGGAAGTGAAAAATTTGTGCTTCCAGCTGCATTTTTCGAGGAATCTGATCACAGATTCTAAAAGTTCGGAAGATTTTACGTCGAATATTTACGATTTACGATTTTTTTTTGTCATAGCAACCGTTGAGAAATAAAAAAAAATTGTCCTTTTATGCGTTCATGAATTAGAATATTTGGATTCAGTATAAGATTTTTTTCAAAATTTGAAATCCTACTTTCAAGGCCTGTAACTTCTCATTTCTTAGTATAAAGGTAAGTTGCGTTAAATCACCATATTTTGGGTTCCCCTACATGCCCCTACACTGTCGGTTCTTATACGAAACGCCCTGTATAGTGCAGGCATCGCAGATTAAAGGTATATAATGTATTTCTTATGCTGAAAAGCAACACACTGAAAGCATTTTTCAAGAAACCACTTTTAACTGTCAACTTTAACAACTCCGAAAGTTTTCAATGAATCGACTTGGGTTTTTCGATTGATTAACAATTTAATGCAAACTTTTCCGTATACTTTTTTTTGAATGTTCACTTAATCAACAATTATTAATACTGTTTAATTTCCTTATAGCCAACTTTTAGTATGTCAGAAAATTTTTTGTTGTTGCTTGCCATCACTCATTTTGAATCTAAATCGTTTGAAAATTGATAACGCTACCTGTAAAGATGTACAAGTACAACTACAATAAAGTCATCATAGATTAGGTAGAGATGGCCATTTTGTTCCTGACACTGTATCTTGTTCTTGTATCGATTTTCCCTTGAAAATTCCCGAAAACCACGAATGGATCGTTTCCGTAAATAAAATTCATTGGAAATCTCACTGACAATACAAAGTACGTTGTAATTTTAAGTGTAGGGAGCTGTTTCAGAAAAGCAGCCTATTTCTCTTTTCACCAGTGATGCCACAGACCGATGAAAAAATTATGGTACGGTGTTGCCAAAATTATCGATTTTTCCAGAAAATTATGTTACAAATAAGTATTTCTTTAAAATAAAAAAAATGTATATATATAAAACGAACATTTTACAAAAATCAAGGAAACCCTCGAAAAAAATAAAGAATTTAACTAAAAAATATAAAAAAATAATATATTCCATTTCAAAATGGATAAACTTTCATCTTTCATCTTTGAATTCCTTTAAAATCAGGAGTGCTTTACCAATCAACTCTATATTTTTGTGCTTTATTTTCTTGCCTGTTTACATTTTGAAATCTCTGCTTTGTTTTCCGAATCAGAATCGGTATATTCCTGCCGTACCCATGAATGTTTGTGATTGTTAAGGTGGAGGATAATGTAAGTTAGTAGGCAAAAAGGGCCAAGCGTGGCCTAATTGCTGGTAAGCTTCATGATTTTTACATTTTTTTAGGGAAATTAAAAAATATGTTACAATTATCGATTATGTTACATGCTATTGTTTAGTATAATTTTAAGTGAAAAATATGTTACAATTCAATAATTATGTTACAAGTGGCAACACTGCTTTTCACACATAACCACAGATTGTGCCAGGACCCGAGAACTTATACTTGAAAATATGGGGTATGGGGAAACTGGGAACCACGTGACTTGAGATGGATATGCAAGTTGGGGAAAGAGTCTATAGATGTCGCCACAAAGATTTTGTAGAATAAATTTTGACAATTCCAATTATGAATCATTTCATTCATTCTTGTTCATGTTTATTGTTTATTGTTGGTTAGGTTTGGCGAGTGTTGGTGTGTGTTTTATTTGTGTTTTTAGTGTGTTTTATTAGATATTTTATTCACATTTATTTATATAACATAATAATGTCTGATCATCATATAATCATATTTTTTTATTAATAATAAAATGTTGTTTTTTTGTTTTTTTAATAAAAAATGTGATCAGAGGTAGGTAGTTTTTTTTATGGTTATCAACACAACGAAAAATTTAAAGTTGCATAATAATTCTCTATTACAAGAATTAATCAAAGATTGGTTTAGTAAAATTATTTACTTGTAATATTTTTTTATTCACCGTGAAAGCTAATACAATATAGAAAGCACTGAAACTCTATAATCATTTTCACCTTTTTTTTTCAAAATATGTACTGAAATTTGAAATTTGTTCAACAAACATTTTAAAAAGTTACAGTATCAAAATTATTTCTTATTTTAAGTAGTAAGACTATTAGAGCATTTAAAAGTGTCTTTAATGCTTGAGTGATTTTAATGCTTTTTATCAAATGTACTTATTTTCTCATGGTGACAAAAAAAATTATCTACGTGAAAATTATTTTACAAAATCAATTTCTGAGTGATCTGTGTAGGGTGAGATTTGTTATGTAATTTTAAATTTAGCGGCGGCAGAATACCTAAAACAAATATTGAGTAGGTAGGTATATAGTTGTAGAGCGTACAACTAGATGGCGCTTGCATCTTTTACTGGCTAAAGGTAATTTAACTCACTGTATTACCGATAATTCCTAGAAAAGGAAAGCAATAGAAGTTGGATAAAGTGTCGACAGTTAGCGTTGTTAATGACCACGAAATCTGTTCAAGTTTCCTATCTATAGCATCATTTATCTAGGGATTGTGCAAATAACATAATAAATCATAACCTCATTCCTTTCTGCCTTACCATAAGTCTAAGTAAGAACACTGAACACCTTACTGCAGAGCTGCTTTCGGGGGTACCGATTAGAGCACTCCGGGGCGCTCCAGAGCACTCCACTTGCACCTTTAGAACGCTCTGAAGTGCTCCAATCGCAGCACCCGAAAACCGCTCAGGTCTCCTCATCTTCTTCATATTCGAATAAGCAAATCGCGCGGGACTTTTTAAATTTTTGAAACGGGTTAAAAGTTAAACTTTTTCAGTGTGTTAAGATACTGACAATACATAAAATAGATTTAATACATCTGGTTCTGGAAATAAATAACAATCTTAAACAAAATAATTTTATTTCTCAAAAATAAGTTATAGTTAATGCAACTGATAAAAAAATGTTCATGCAATACATCTAATTATCACAATAGGTGTAACAACGAAACAACTTATAACAGTACATTTCCTAAAACGTACACAAATTCAGTATTGTACGCAACTTTCGTCAAAAAAATATACGGTTTGGCAACCAAACGATGACATATATAAATAATTAAACACTAACTTAAAATGAATACTATATTCTATTACGACGAACTATACATGTCCCTAGTTCTTTTTGTTCAGTATATATTGATTCACCATGGTGTATATCAGACCCAACGTTAAAGAACCCACGGCTGCACCCTGCGCTCCCACTCGAAGATGCATGAGGTATACACTAGTACTCATCTTTCCCCTATTTTTGAAAGCGTAAGCTCCATACGCCACGGCAGCCGTGCACACACCAATAGCTGCAATGAATGGTTTGTCGTTACATTTTTTCAATAAAAAACATCAACCGCATATCAAACTTTTAAAGTTACCAAAAATGAAGCAATTTTCGATTTTGGCATTGCCGTTCTATCACAAACTTACAGAAACATGTTTTACATGAATGATAAATTTCATTAAAACTGTAGTAAATATTTCTTAATACAAACGACTTCGGTTCAATGTTACAATGGTGATATGAAAAGTTAATCATAAAATTACTCCAATTCCAAGAACCAATTTAAGCTTGACATGAAACGATCACATGCTTTGTCTGTATAAAACTGTTTATTTCAACTAAATTGCAGCTTAATGACATTGAAACAATGATGTGGTAGACACAACTTATCACTTGCTAAAGTGGAATCGTTTGTATTGTACTTTGGACTGTCTTATCTAGAACAAACAGTATGTGGCAATGTTTGGAGATTCCCTAATAAATTCGATTACTCAACCTATAGTAATTCCCTAGCAATGTATTTTCCACGTACTTTCCGATATATTTTTAATGTATGAGTTTGTGCACTTGGCGACAAAATTTTTCATCGAAATTTTGCCATTTTTCTACTGCGCATAGCTCTGTCAATTTTCATCTTATCAAGACGATTTTTCTTTCATTTTGTAGGTAATTATCTGTACTTTAAAGAAAAGTATATGTGAAATGGATGCGAGTTGATGCCGAATCTCCATGACACGTTACCTAGACCACCCAGATTTTTTTCGAAAATAACACACCACCATAAAGTGCAATTTGTAGCAAGCGAATTGCAAAAAAAGTCGTCTATGATTTTTTTTGACCGAGTTATGCTATTTTGAAATTTATTTGTCCCTGAAAGGGGCCGATTATGTGAACCATGTGTCAAATTAGGGACCGCACTGCCGCAGTATCGCGAATGTTGATGCTGGTGTTATTCGTTAAAAACGTACGAATAACGTCAAAAAAAATTATAGACTTGATCTTTATTTTCAAATTGCTTGTTAGAAAGTGCACTTTGCGATGGTCTATGTGTTATTTTTGAAAAAAGATCGGGGCGATACTGGTACCGTAACAAGCAATACAATTTTTTAAGAAAAAAATGCTTGGGCTTTATCAGGACATGGAGGTGCGGTATCGATTCACATCCATTTCGCATAGATCTTTTCTTAAAGTACAGATAATTACCTACATAATGAAAAAATAATCGTTTTGATTCGATAAAAATCGACGGAGCTGTACGCGTTTGAAAAATGGCAAAATTTCATTGAAAAATTTTGTTGCGATAGTTTTTTCAAGCTATTCTTTGGGCATATTAAAATAAACAATTACTTTTCTTATATTATATGGTAATACTGTTATCTCAATAAGTAATCCAATTTCAAATCTGATTTGATATCACGCCTGGGTAAAAAGGACGATACATCCTTTACCTATCTTATCTAGTTTTTTTTGGACAGTCTAATGCACAATACGGTTTTATCACAATTAATAAACTTAAGATATAAATTCCAATAGTGTAGATTTAACGTCAAAAAATTATGCAACAACAAAAATAGCAGTTTCCGCTGTTATTTCTGCATTGCTAAAGCAGTAATAGAATCCTAACTTCCCTAGACATGGCCAGGAAAGTCTTTGTATGTACGATACCGCGTTCTTATGGTCGACATATTCGGAAGCAAGGTTTTTTGTAATATAAAGAAAAGGTTTCTTACCGATTGGAAAGAATGGAGTTTCCTTGGACTTTCTCACCAGCCTGTCCGACTGGGACTCCTGTTCGAAATATATGCTTTTTTCGCCCATGGCAGCTACAAATCAATTGACACAATAAAATCAGTGATTAAAACAGCAAAAACAAAATACATCAGCTGTGCTACGAGAAAATCGAAAATGTTACATCACTAATGGCAAAAAAAATTCCATTAGCAGACAAGGATGGAAATTAGTAAAGCAAAAGGTAAATCAAAGTAACGAAACTAAAACTCACTTAAGGACATGATTAATGTGAATTAGAACAAACTAAAATAGAAAAACTAGCTATTCGCAATTGATGGTAATTACCGCAGCTTTAATCAACGGAACTAACCTCTGAACACTAAATATGAACGAAAGTGACACTAGAGACTTATGTGGCGACCTTGGACTTGCGCGTGATGTTAGTTTGACGTCAGAAGAAGGTGTCCTCCACATGGGCGTCACGAGCAGGGACGATTTTGGGTAATTACGCGCCTACGTGAGATTGCTTTCTTCTGTGAAACATCAGTTTCTTTTTTTAGAAACTGCTTCGTTGATCGTTCGAAACAAAATTAGTTGTCCAAGTCCCGGAGTTGTTAAATCAGAAAAGTATCCATTCTTTTGCGAATACTGAACTGATTCATTTGGTTCAGCAAATTCATTCGTTTTTTTCTCACGAACCGTTCGCGAAGTAAACGACAGATCTCTGCAAAAAATATGAAGAAAGTGATCAAACTTTAGAGAGAAACATCCAATTATTGTATGTAGGTATTTGGATCTGCTGGCATGTTGCTTGTGTTAGCTTTTCCCTGAATTCTTATAAATCGTAAAATAGTGGAATTTTTACACTAGTAGTTTAGTAAATTTTAAGTAAAATTAAAATATAAAAAAAAACAGCATATAGTTTAGGTAAAAATAACAGAGTTTTGAAATTAATTAAAGTAAGTTTTCAACTTTCTCACTTAGATCTATTAAGTATCAAGTTTAATTGAACTAAATCATAATATTTTGGTACCTATATCAAATTTTCAAAAACGCGGGAAATTAATTAATATTATGCAAGATAAGGTGAGTAATATTTAAAACATTTGTTTAATATTTGAATTACAAGCACAGCTTAATATTTAGGTTAGACTACTTAATAGTGCTAATTATAATGACACAATAACAAAGTTAGTAGGAATATTAATATTTTTCTTTAATAAAATCTACAGCACTGTCTTTAGGAATAGAAATCCTAATAATGTGCTGCTCTTTAAAGAATGTACAAATACAAAACCACCTCAAGTGCAAGGTCAGAAGTTTGTTTTGACTCTGGTGAAATATAACAATTTTTAAATGTGACATAGAATCTATTTTTCTATTTTTAAATATCGGAAATAGCCTGTAGAGCAAATGTTTATAAAATAGATGTTATAGCCCATTTCTATAAAATGAGGAATAAAAGAACATTCAAAAGTTAGCAGCTAAATCGCAGTTACATCCTCCAGTGTTTGAGATTTTCGATTTTATCTCTCGTCGGAAATACCGACCAACACAGCGTATTTGGCGACCCCAGTTGCGTACGCAACCTCCTTTAGAAACGCACTAATTTTTTGACAATTTTCGACAGAATCTTTAGCTCTTCGAGTTTTCGAGAATTTTTATTTTCTTTCTACTTCCATTTAAGTTTTTGTTACATAGGCAACACATAATACACTACATGTGTATACTTGGCTGCATAAGAATACTTAGATATTCTTATGTAGCCAGCAGTAATTTTAGAATTATATATACATATATTATACTATTGTAGATTATGGATAAATGTATTAAAAATGAACAACACAATTATAAATATATTCCTTTAGTTATAGAACATTAATATTATTTCTGAATTGTCTAATATTACCAAAAATAAAACATGGGAACAATAAATACATCTCTACATGAAAATTCTCAAAAAATTTAAATGTCTAAAAAGGCACCATGTCTAGTTTGGGCTGTGGATTATGGCGATGTCCTCCGTTTTTCTGTAAGTTGCTTTCCCGCAGAAAAAAATTGAATATCTCGAAAATCAGGAGAGGTAGACAGAAATTCATTTCAGTTTTGGATTTGCCAGTAGCGTTATACTCTAGAGGAATTTTTTAAGATTTTTCCGAGCTCAAAAATTTTTTTCTCTGAAAAATTAATGATCGATTTTCTCACAAATTTTTACAACTTTGAAAATTCTGAAATAATTCAGGTAGACAATAACGGCCCTGACAAATCCAAAACTGCTGTCAGTTCCTCTGTAGTTCCACCAATTTTCGAAATATTTTATATTTTCTTTCCAGTTCTATTTAAGGTTTTGTTATGTAGGCAACATACAATACATACGTGTGTATAATTGGCTGCATAAGAGTTCTTATAATTAATAAGTATAAAATTATGTGTACATGTATTAAAAATGAACAACACAATTATAAATAAATCTTCCTTTAGTTATAGAACAGTAATATTATTTCCGTGTTTTCTAATGTAGCACAATTCACAAAAATAGAGAACATGGGAATAATACATCTCTCCATGAAAATCTCGAAAATCAGGAGAGCTAGAGAGAAATTCATTTCAGTTTTGAATTTGTCAGTACCGTTATAGTCTAGAGGAATTTTTTCAGATTTTTCCGAGCTCCAAAATTTTTTTCTCTGAAAAATTAATTCCCTAGTCCATCGATTTTCTCAAAAATTTTTACAACTCTAAAAATTCTGAAATAATTCAAGTAGACAATATAGGCCCTTATCAATCTAAAACTGATGTCAGTTCCTTTGTAGTTCCACTAGTTCTCGAGATATTTCATATTTTCTTTCGTTCTATTATTTTTGTCAGGTAGGCAACATACAATACACTAATTTGTATACTTGGCTGCATAAGAGTTCCTATAATTAATAAATATAACATTATAAGTCAATGGATTAAAAATGGACAACACAAATATAAATAAATCTTCCTATATCCCTAGAACAGTAATAAAATTTACGTATTTTCTATTATAGCTTAACAGGTCACGAAAGAAAGACGTGGGAACAATACATCTCACCTACGCAGAAACACGACCGTTCTTCCTCGATCCAGCAAGTGCGATCACTTTGAGGAAGCAACTTTTCATTCTGCTCCGAACAAATATATTCTCAAAGTTGAGACAAAACTCCTTTTCGACGAGCACTTTAATTTTTTGCTAATATTTCGATTTTATCAAAAATTTTTATAACTATGAAAATTCTGAGAAAAATCCGGCAGACTATAACGGCGCTAACCAGTCCAAAACTGCGTTCAGTTCTCTCTGGTTCTTCCAGTTTTCGATATTTTCTATTTTTTCTCGACGGAACACTTGCACAAAAATTGACCAACACAGCTTGTATGGCGACCCCAGTTGCCTACGGAACCGTCTTTAGAAACGCACTTCAATTTTGTTACAATTCTCATGAGCTCCGATTTTCTTAAACATTTTTAGGTCTCCGAAAAATCTGAAAAAATTCAGGTAGACAGTAACGTCCCTGACCAATCCAAATCTGCTGTCAATTCCTCTCTAGCTTTTCCAGTTTTCGAGAATGTTTATTCTTTTCTTTCAGGTTTCAATTAAGTTTTTCTTAAGTAGGCAACACAGAATACACTTTTGTATACTTAGCTGCATAAGAGTTCCTATAACTAATAATTATTATAAAATTATGTGTAAATGTATTAAAAATGAACAACACAATTATAAATAAATTTTCCTTTACTTATAGAACAGTAATATTATTTCCGTATTTTCTAATGTAGCACAGTACACAGAAATAGAGGACACGGGAACAATTCATCTCTACATGAAAATCATGAGAGCTAGAGAGAAATTCATTTCAGTTTTGGATTTGTCAGTACTGTTATAGTCTAGAGGAATTTTTTCAGATTTTTCCGAACACAAAAAATTTTTTCTCCGAAAAATCGATTTTTTCAAAAATTTTTACATATCTGAAAATTCTGAAATAATTCAGGTTGATAATAACGACTCTGACCAATCCAAAACTGCTGTCAGTTCCTCAGTAGCTCCACCAGTTTTCCAGATATTTTATAATTTATTTCCAGTTTAATTTAAGGTTTTGTTAGGTAGGCAACATACAATACATATGTGTGTATAATTGGCTGCATAAGAGTTCTTATAATTAATAAGTATTATAAAATTATGTGTAAATATATTAAAAATGAACAACACAATTATAAATAAATCTTCCTTTAGTTATACAACAGTAATATTATTTCCGTATTTTCTAATGTAGCACAGTTCACAAAAATTGAGGACATGGGAACAATATATCTCTACATGAAAATCTCGAAAATCACGAGAGCTAGAGAGAAATTTATTTCAGTTTTGAATTTGCCAGTACCGTTATAGTCTAGAGGAATTTTTTCAGATTTTTCCGAGCTCCAAAAATGTTTTCTCTGAAAAATCGATTTTTTCAAAAATTTTTACAACTCTGAAAAATCTGAAAAAATTCAGGTAGACAGTAACGTCCCTGACCAATCCAAATCTGCTATCAATTCCTCTTTAGCTTTTCCAGTTTTCGAGAATGTTTATTCTTTTCCTTCCGGTTTCAAATAAGTTTTTGCTAGGTAGGCAACTCAGAATACACTATTGTATACTTGGCTGCATAAGAAAATCTAAAATTGTATAGACATATATACTATGGATAATATGGATTATGGATAAATGTATTAAAAATGAACTACACAATTATAAACAAATCATCCTTTAGTTATGGAACAGTAATACTATTTCCGTATTTTTTCTAATGTAGCACAGTTCACAAAAATAAGACATGGGAACATTCAGTTTTGGATTTGACAGTACCGTTATAGTCTACAGGAATTTTTTCAGATTTTTCCGAGCTCCAAATATTTTTTCTCCGAAAAATCGATGACCTATAATCGATTTTTTCAAAAATATTTACAACTCTGAAAATTCTGAAATAATTCAGGTAGACAATAACGACTCTGACCAATTCAAAACTGCTGTCAATTCCTCAGTAGCTGTACCAGTTTTCCAGATATTTTATATTTTCTTTCCAGTTCTATTTAAGGTTTTGTTAGGTAGGCAACATACAATACATACGAGTGTATACTTGGCTGCATAAGAGTTCCTATAATTAATACGTATTATAAAATTGTGTGTAAATGTATTAAAAATTAACAACACAATTATAAATAAATTTTCCATTAGTTAAAGAACAGTAATATTATTTCCGTATTTTCTAATCTAGCACAGTTCACAAAAATAGAGGACATGGGAACAATACATCTCTACATGAAAATCACGAGAGCTAGAGAGAAATTCATTTCAGTTTTGGATTTGCTAGGACCGTTATAGTCTAGAGGAATTTTTTCAGATTTTTCCGAACTCCCAAAATTTTTTCTTTTCTTTCGAGATATTTTATATTTTGTTGGTTCTATTTAAGGTTTTGTTAGGTAGGCAACATACAATACATACGTGTGTATACTTGGCTACATAAGAGTTCCTTTAATTAATAAGTATTAAGATTATGGGTAAATGGATTAAAAATGAACAACACAAATATAAATAAATCTTCCTTTATTCATAGAACAGTAATAGAATTTCCATATATTCTACTATAGCTTAACGGTTTACGAAAGAAAGACATGGGAACAATATATCTCACCTACGCAGAAACGTCAGTTCTTCCTAGCTACAGCCAGTGCAATTACGTTAAGGAAGCTCCGTACAAATATTCTCAAAGTTGAGACAAAACAGCTTTTAGATGAGTACTTTAAATTTTTGAAAATTTCCAATCCAAAAGTGCATTCAGTTCCTCTCTAACTCCTCCAGTTTTCGTTTTTTTTTCTCGACGGAAGCACTTGCACAAAAACGGATACAGTCGTGTTTCGCGACCCCAGATGCATACGGAACCCAAGGATTTTATACAAACACACATTTTATACATTTTTTATTTTTTTATTTGTTTAAAATCCTTGTACGGAACCACCTCTAGACACTTTTATGAAAATTTTCGTGCTATTAGAAACACTTCATTCCAATAAATTATTAGTTCAGTGAAGTGGACGCCTTTTGAAAAATACTTAGTAAACAAAAACACAAGTGATTTGAACAGCAAAGCTATAAAATGGTTTGTGCGACCCGATCGGTTAACTTTTTACAGAGAAAATCCGGAAAAACCTCTAAAATAGACCTTTTTTTAAAAAATTCATAACTCCGTCAAATTTGAAGCTAGAAAAACAATCTTGTGGAAAATAACAGAAAATAATGTGTAGTTTAATCGTGAGCAAGATGGTTTCTGTCTGACGTATAGTTTTTGCACAATTGCGTTATAAACAAATTAGGGTCTTTTTTGCACAGCGTGGCGATTTATCAAAAATGGTCCGATTTGAATTTTGAAAATGGCGTCTGAAAATAGACGACAAAATCTCCAATTTGTATATCTCGGATTTTCAGCTGAATGATGGGGAATATGCTAAAAATTCCCTTGAAAGTCGCCCGAAACGATCGAAAGTACGCTCGTGCCAGAGTCCTCCATTCCCTGTTTTCCCATTACCGCGTGGAGCGTACTTTCGATTGCTTCGGGCGACTTTCAAGGGAATTTTTAGCGTATTTCCCATCACCCAGGCAAAAATCCGAGATATACAAATTGGAGATTTTGTCGTCTACTTTCAGAATTAAAATCGACCATTTTTGATAAATCGCCACGCTATGCAAAAAAAGACCCTAATTTGTTTATTGCGCAAAAACTATGCATCGGACCGAAACCATCTTGCGCAAACTACATATTATTCGGTCATTTTCCGCAAGATTTTTTTTCCAGCTTCAAATTTGACGGAGTTAAGAATTTTTGAAAAAAGGTCTATTTTAGAAGTTTTTCCAGATTTTCTCTGTAAAAAGTGAACCGATCGGGTCGCACAAAAAACCATTTTACAGGGTGTTTTTTATTCTCTACAAAAGTCTTATACAAAAGTAAGACGATTCCATTATTATATTTCGAGACACTATAAAAAAACCAAAACAAGTCATTTTTGCAGTTTGTTTACGATTTAAGTGTAAAAACAGCCTCGTTTTTCGCTCTATTGGTTTTAGGAACGAAGCTTATACCGACATTTCTTTATTACGTTATTTTTATTTACACGCAAACGTTTAATTGTCGATTTTTATATCCATTAACGTGGAATCGCCGAAAGAACTCGGTATTCTTTTAAGCGCTAGTGAAACACAAAGTACGTGTATATAATTTTATTTTTTATAAAAAATAGTTGCCATTATAATAGTTTTACATCTAGGTATATGTCGTAGGAACAAAATCTATAAAAACATCATATAAAACATTTTTAATCTCACAGATACAAGGAAATAATATAATTTACAAATAAATGGAATAAATACACTTTATCTGCAGATTTTTAACACGTTTAAGGACATTTTTTTCCGTTAATCGTAAAAGAAACAGCTTAACGGTAACCATAATCGCAAGATATCTTATAAAAAAAATTCCCATGCTCGGAAACGAGAAAAATATATAGCGCCCGACGATTTGGTAACTTAATTATAATTTTGAGAGTCAACGTGTTAAAAACTCCTTTTACAGCTTTAAAAACTTGTATTCAAGACTACGTATATAAAATATATATAAAACAATCTATAATACAATGATTATTAACAATTTACTTGTCCGGGACAATATAAAATAAATAACCTCTAAAAAGTCGTCTAGTGGAATATAAGGTTTACCTCCAACCGAAATATCTTACATTTTAAATGCCTATTAGGTAATACGTTGGGATAATATGACGGAATCTAAGCTAAGCGCTTGATGTAGCAATTCTTCACCAGTCTGAAAGGGAATTAAACGTCACAAAAAAAAAAAAGAAATAGCTATTTTTGTATCTGGAACGCGGAATGGTACTTAGCGAGACGAAACATCCATTCGAGAACGCAAAAACATTTCGTGTTCGAGACGCGAACTATATTTTTTCAAAAACTGCGATAAAATAAGGCAATTGTGTTGTACAGGGCGATTCGTTAACAATGGGAAAATCGAAAGCTGAAGATACTATACGTAGACCAGGAAATTTCGCTAATTTTCCTGGTCTAACATGCTTTTTCCGAAAATTGATAGTTTCGGAAAAGTTAAAATTTTAACTCGTTTTTTTGCGATTATTCTGAAAATATGTAGGTTAGGAACTTAAAAATTTGTGAAACTATATTTTTTTAAGCAACGAATAAGGTGCGTGTTGTAATTTCAGCGTTGTTCATAGAGGGCGCCACTTCCGACCAATTTTACCGAAAATTTAGTTAATAATTTATTACCCTGTACGTCTAACATGAAACTTGATTGAAAATCTGAAAGAGCAATCATTTTTCCATTAATTATGTCCTCCTGTTTCATTTCGGTATCTCGATCCGTTTTCGAGAAAAATCGATTTAACGGACACCGTTTTGATAATACGAGAAATTAAAAACGAAACAAACCAAGTGTTTCTTCGTGTTATCACAAAAATTAACAATAAAACAAATAAAATACGTAATTACGATTTAAAGTAATTGTCAGAAGAATCCACCGTTAACATCGATACACTTTACACAACGTTGTCCGAGAGATCTCCGAATTTGAAACAGCATATTGGCATTGGGTTTGACTTCGTTGGCAGCGATTTGTATTCTTTGCCACAACTTTTCACGCAAACCAATCGATTCTTTGTAAACTGTATCTTTCATTCGAGACCAAATAGAAAAATCAAGAGGATTGAAATCTGGACTTCTGGGTGGCCCAGCGAAAAAGCTTACATGGCCAATCCAGCGATTTAGAAAAACTGAATCTAAATATGCACGCACTAGCTGTTTCAGGTTTTGAATCAAGTTTCATATTAGACATATTTCGAAAAAAAATCACAATTATTTCGATGACCTACAACCAAAAAGACTTTGGCGTTCCAGAACATAAAAATTTAGTTAATAATTTTTTACCNTGTGTTATACAGGGCGATTCGTTAACAATGGGAAAATCGAAAGCTGAAGATACTATACGTAGACCAGGAAATTTCGCTAATTTTCCTGGTCTAACATGCTTTTTCCGAAAATTGATAGTTTCGGAAAAGTTAAAATTTTAACTCGTTTTTTTGCGATTATTCTGAAAATATGTAGGTTAGGAACTTAAAAATTTGTGAAACTATATTTTTTTAAGCAACGAATAAGGTGCGTGTTGTAATTTCAGCGTTGTTCATAGAGGGCGCCACTTCCGACCAATTTTACCGAAAATTTAGTTAATAATTTATTACCCTGTACGTCTAACATGATACTTGATTGAAAATCTGAAAGAGCAATCATTTTTCCATTAATTATGTCCTCTTGTTTCATTTCGGTATCTCGATCCGTTTTCGAGAAAAATCGATTTAACGGACACCGTTTTGATAATACGAGAAATTAAAAACGAAGCAAACCAAGTGTTCGTGTTATCACAAAAATTACAATAAAACAAATAAAATACGTAATTACGATTTAAAGTAATTGTTCGAAGAATCCAACGTTAACATCGATACACTTTACACAACGTTTCCCGAGAGATCTCCGAATTTGAAACAGCATATTGGCATTGGGTTTGACTTCGTTGGCAGCAATTTGTATTCTTTGCTACAACTTTTCACGCAAACCAATCGATTCTTTGTAAACTGCATCTTTCATTCGAGACCAAATAGAAAAATTAAGAGGATTGAAATCTGGACTTCTGGGTGGCCAAGGAAAAAAGCTTACATGGCCAATCCAGCGATTTAGAAAAACTGCATCTAAATATGCAGGCACTAGCTGTTTCAGGTTTTGAATCAAGTTTCATATTACACATATTTCGAAAAAAAATCACAATTATTTCGATGACCTACAACCAAAAAGACTTTGGCGTTCCAGAACATAAAAATTTAGTTAATAATTTTTTACCCTCTACGTCTAACATGAAACTTGATTGAAAATCTGAAAGAGCAATCATTTTTCCATTAATTATGTCCTCCTGTTTCATTTCGGTATCTCGATCCGTTTTCGAGAAAAATCGATTTAACGGACACCGTTTTAATAATACGAGAAATTAAAAACGAAACAAACCAAGTCTTTCTTCGTGTTATCACAAAAATTAACAATACAACAAATAAAATACGTAATTACGATTTAAAGTAATTGTTCGAAGAATCCACCGTTAACATCGATACACTTTACACAACGTTTTCCGAGAGATCTCCAAATTTGAAACAGCATATTGGCATTGGGTTTGACTCCGTTGGCAGCGATTTGTATTCTTTGC